>NC_133935.1:56359910-56662136 GCF_031877795.1 Strix aluco
TTGAAGCTAGAATGAAACTTCAAAGATCCTCTGAGAAAGAAAATTCTGGTGAAAACTCACTGAATTTTTGGAATAGAAACATTTTAGTTTTGGGTTCAGAAACATAATACATGGATTAGAACACTAGTATACATCATACAAGAAAAAAATTAAGGCAATCAAACACAGATGTCAGAACTCAAAATTTTAAAAATGACTGATAATGACATATGAACAATGAAATAACTTCTTTTCCTCATGACAAAGCTTCCAAGAGAAATGTACAGAATCAGACCAAAGCTTGGGACTTCTGACTTTACTCAGCTTAAGGCTAACTGACCCCTGTCCCAGGTATACCAGCTATCAGATGCCATTGCATCCTGTTTTCTCTGTTGCTGCTGTAAAGTTTCACCACTCTGCAACATCAGTGCAGAAATCACCAGAGTAACAATGCAGCAATATTAAAAGCAGGCAGCCTTCAGCTGGTTGAGGACAGAAAGCTGGTTCTAGGTGAAGCTCCCCAGACACCAGTGCTTCACCATGGGATCATCAATGGATACAAGCAAAAACCAGCTGTGGGAGTAAGGCCCAGAATCCAACAGGATTTACCATCTGCAGAGTAACGAGTAGGTAACAAGTAGGTTACAGTAACGAGTAGGTTTCCTCTTGCTTGCTGTTCTTTTTTTCCCCATACTTAACTGTATCTCTAGCATAACAGTGGCTCAGTTCAATCAAAAACTGGGAAGTGGCCTCAGCACACCATGACTAGGGTTAGGGGACCCTTCTAGAACATGGGATATGCATGGACAATCTTCTGGACTGAGTGTCTCTTGCTTCTTGGGTGGGTACTCTAACCATGACTTGCAGAAGTTGTTGCAGAAGAACATGTTGCAGAAGACCACTGACTGATGCAGCTGACAGCAGGTCTCTACATACATAACTTCTTTGGCTTTTCTGGGGAAAACAGGTGAAATGCTGATATATGTCAAATCTGGATTATAACAGAGCTTTAGACAGTGGAAAGATAGCCATCTACCTACAACATGACTTCTGAGAACACACGAATGACTTAAGTATAATTGGTAATTAAGATGACTGCCAATAGATAAAATTCAAGAAACCCCTCATGCCAAAAAAGACGGATATTTGGTCTCTACTTGTGACACTAACCACAAGCCACTAGCTGAAGACTCTTAATTACAAATCAGCTATGAAAAAAAGAAAAGAACAAACTAGATAATCTATTATATGTGCTTAATTTTTTGTACCTATTGGTACAGAAGAATGTACCTATTGGATGAGGTATAACTCGTGTTTTGGCTTGTCTTCCATCTCAGGTCTGACTGGACATCAGCTGAAAACTGAATACTTAGTTTCTCATAACAGCTAATGTACCTTCATGTATCTAAGATTAGGGAACCTTGCAATTCAAAAGTGGAAGACTTCATGGACTGGGTCACTTTCGATAGCTCGTCTTCTGAATCTATCACTGTATGTAGCTGCTTAAAATAAACCAGAATCATATCTCATATGCCTAAGTAAGCAGCCTGGATGCAAGCCCTAGTCTCAGAATGATTTTCAGCCAGAGCAAACTTTAGAAAGCCAGGACTGGCATTTAAAAATTATATTCTGGAAGGCCTTAAATAGAATGTTGAGAGCAGCTTGTCCTCCAATGGCTGCCCATAATAAGTAGGTATAAGTAGCCAAATAGTTTGTAGCATCCACTAAAAACTTTGAAAAACAAGACGGAAGAGGGAAAGACAAATGGGGAAAAATAAGGAAGAATAGGCATGCCACTCCTAGCTCTGTTTCTCAGGTCTTCTTTCAAAACAAGACTCAGAAGAGCTTTGATTGCATCTCTGGCTGTCTCATTCAACCTGGCTTATGAAACATAGCAAAAGCTGAAAGGGGGTTGGCAGCAACATGTGAACCTGCCATACATTTTGTTCTTCTCTTCTTAATTAAGCTCTATTTTGAGTAGCATATGCAAATGTTAGCACATTTGAGTGAATCAATATACACCTTTATCTTAGCCTTACAGATAGATATATTGTTGTCTGTCAGACAGGCTCCATAAATCTAATGCCTCTATTCAAAAACACTTGCTAGACATAGTAGTGGAAGATTATTGGGAAGTAAATATTTGAAGCTGTGCTTAATTTGTCTGACTAAGTGAGCTGCTCATTACAGAACAGATGTAAAAAGCATGACATTAGGTAAGCGAAATAATTGGAATATAAATCTACTTGGGTGTATAGGAAAGACTGAAATGATCTTGTACTTCAGATCTTGCAGTAGTCACTATTCTGGTTATAATTTTCTTCTTTTGACTTGGTCACAGTGAAGTTTTCACTGTATTGAAAATGCCACAAGTATGGGTCTTTATATGCAATGTAAGAAGTAGCTCTGTAGTTTGTTAGAAGTCTTCATAAGACAGCACTTGTGAAGAACTAATAGAATAATCTAGGTCTTGTGCAACTGTCCACTGCATGGTAAACTTGTCATTGTCATTGTCAAATAAGAACTATTTGACTTTTGCTCTTCAAAAAAAAAAAAAAAATAATAATCAGAATAAAAAAAAGTAGGATACATCTACTTCCTAGCCTATTGTTAGTAGAATGAAGAAATACCCTTTTCAATGTATTTTAACAGAAGTGTAGATCTTCCTTTTTCAGAAACTTAGAGAGTTTTTCTTTAGGTAAATTCATTGTTAAAATACTTAGGACTTAAGATTTTGAACTGAATTAAAAAAAACCCCACCCAAACCCAGGAAAGCCCAAATGTGTTAGCCCAAACATATGGCTATTTCTGGGTCATAATGAGAATGATCAACCTTAAGAAAAAAAAGAAAAATAGGCATATGGATTAAGATTTGTACATTCATAAGGAGGACCCCTACACAATAATGACAAAATTGTTGTTGGAATTACATCTTTATATTATTTCCCACAAGAAAAAGCTGCTACATCTGAAACTATTCCTGGAAAGACACAAATGGTGTAATGTGCCTTATGTGCCTCATAGCCTTATGAAGGTAAACAGAGAGGTCATTAGCAAGATAAACTTGGTAATTTTTTCAAGCATAACATTTAATCATCTTTTTTTGCCAGAGGTAATTATTCTGTATCTGTTTTTTGCTGGATAGTGATAGGGTCTGACATGAATCAGATAGCTTTTTTTTGCTTTATTTCTTGTCCCTAGCTTTCCCAAATACCCTTCAGAAGACTTCAACTCTCTCTTCCATGCCTACACAACAACTTTGCTCATAAATTCTTACCCCTTCTTGTTCTGGGTTTTGCTTTCTTCCTATCTTGTCCCTTTTCTCTTCTTCCCTGTTTTCAGAAGCATCTTTTTCCCCCCAGTATAGGTAAACTTTAAAAACCATTGCTTCAATAACACAATGAAGACAGTATTTTTATATATATAGCTATCTATACAAAACTTTTTAAAGAAAATATCATGAACTGAATACCTACAGTATATGAGAGAAATGAAATTTTCAAAAGACTTTGCTTACTGAAAAGCTCTTTTGATAACACTATAATTTTTTGAACTTTTCATTCCATTATTTTTGTGATTAACATTTTATCCCCATCCCTTTCTCGTTTCTTTGTTTTGCTTAATACATAATCACTGAAGAAAAATTAATGGCTTGGAGGAAAAGAACAACATCAGTACGTGTATATCAATGAATGGCTAAATTGCAGTATGAGACAACATTATTTTGTGTTACCAGTCACACTAGCACAAAATAAAACTAATAAAATGTCAATATACAAGAATTTCCTTAAAACACCAGTTAATGACAGGCTAGTTTACAGAATGACAAAATTTTTTGTTTTTTTTTTTTACAAAGCCTGCAAATTTGTGCACAGCACATTAAAGTTAAAATTAAGATGTTTTAGTGGTAGTAATCAAATCTGCATGCTATTCAGATTGTAATTGTTAAAAAGGTTCAAAGAAAGATACAATATACAGAATATTCAAATGCAGTTACATTAATGCATTATCATAGTCAGTATGTGTTTCAATCTCTTTGAAACACACTCAGAGAATGTTTTAGATCTTATTTTAGAAATGTCCAATACATAAGCATCTAAAATATCGTCTTCCTCATTCCTTTTTACATATTCTTATGACAAAAGTCTGCAAAGCTATATATACCATGTACAAATCCTGCTCTCACAGGAGCCAGTGACAAACCATCTATGTGTTTCAGGAAGAGCAACACCAGACACAAGGAAGTATATGTTTCATGCCATCTCAGTGCAATACCTACCATCCATGTTATTGTCAGCTCTCGATTGCTTCCCCCGCCTCCTCCAACATCAGAAGGAGCCACATTAGGAGCTAGAAAAATAGAATAGACAAGAAAAATGATGACAAAGTATGCAGTCAGTAAAAATACTAGTATTTTCTTTTTGCCAGCAGGGCCAATGAGCACATGTGGAACACACAATTAAAATAATGAGAGTCTGTAATAGCTGTGAGAGTCTGTAGTCTTGCCAAGACTAATGTATAGCTACTGCTGCAGGAAACATGCCAGTTCTAACCATAGCTAGCAATCATTCTTCTTTTCAACCATATTCTCTACAAATATTTAATTGAATATTCAGAAAAGCAACACTCCCCATAGGTCTTAAGAGAAGCACTGTGTATTTTTCTTGTGCTTCCTCAGACGTTGGTATGTCAAGGGCTCAAGTACCCAGGATTTGCGCATGTATTTACCTTAACAGACTCTGATTGGTTCCCTCTACTTCAGTGTATTTACTCACAATGTGTAATGTTAAATCCATGGATATATCTTTGATGCTCTGGCGTCCTAATCTTATTCTAGATTACTGGCACATCTTCTTGATTGGTATGTTCAGAACAGGTACATGTTCAGAAGCGAAGTTGGCATAGAACTTAGTCAGTTACTAATTGCATTTTACACTGATATTCTGTGTAATGGAATAAAATCTGTTCATCTATCATTACTGCACAGCTGAGTGGTAAAGCAAGATACTCTCAAGTACTCCATTACAAATCAGCCCTGTATTCTCACTTCTGCATGACTCTTTGCACTAAGTGTGAGGATTATATTGCTATCCTCTATGGTTTTTGTATATTTACTTGCTGTCACTCAATATGGAGGACACACAAAGTACCACTGAAAACTTGGGAAATGATGGCCTACCTATAGTCCATTAAATATGCTCCAGGTGGTCATGCATTAGCTGCATGACCTATCTACATGAACATGTTCTTTGTGTCAAAAATTCTTATAGGATCAGACATTTTTTCCACTAATCAGTGAATGTCACAAGATAGTAAGGGGATACTCCCTAAGTGCTTTCACACTATTTAAGATGTTTGCTGAGGCCTTCTCTGAGGGTCAGCTGAGGAGAAACACAAAGCAGAGAAGAATTAATGTGTTCAGAAAGGATAAAAATACATAACAATAAATTTGAAATGGAAATCGGAATTCAGTGCATGGTTTGCATTATTTATTTGTGGCCTTCCAGAAAACAAATTAGTGGAGAACGAGACTAAACATACGTATCATGACAGCTCAAGAGGAAGCTTGAACTTATTACTCAACCTTCTTATTACTGAAATACACAGTAGTCACACTATCTATGATAAGCATATAACTTCAGGGCTAAGTTAGAAGCAGAGGTTTGCTAGAATACTTAAGTAGTCAATGAAGATACACAGGCTTCCAAAGAGAAAAAAGCCTGTCTAATTAATGTCTTACAAATCACCCTTTTCAAGAGAATCTCCCTCATTCTCTCAGCCATTAAACCCAGGTTTCTCTCTCCATTAAGACCACGTTACTAATTTGGACAGCTATACTTAGACAATTACTCGAATGTATCCAGAAGCTAAAATACATAAAAGCAGACTTTCCACTGAATTTCAAGAAATCACTGTGAAATGTGTTATTGCTGAAGCAAGCAGATTTCATTAGAAAGAAAAATCATAGCACACAGTCTTAGCATGGTAAGATTACTGAATAATTACTGAAATTACAGTTATCTACAAGAAGAGAGACTTCAGAACTGAAAAAGACACTGATCACATTTAACAGACATTAGTTGTCACTCATACAGTACAACAAAGACACAGCACTGTTTGTTGTTGTTTAACACCAACAAATGTTAAAAACAACTACAATGTGTGGATATGGGTTGTTGTTTGTGCAATGAAGTATTTACCTTCTTCAGATCTACATGAAAATGCACACGCACTATTGGTTCTGTAGTACCCTGGAAGTTGACAGTGAACCTAAACCTTATTGTTGCTGTTCATAACAAATTCCAGCTCCTGGCAGGAAACGCACTTGAGCACAGAAGATCATCTACAAACGTTACTGATTTACACTCTATTTTGGCATGGCAAGAAGTGCTGACTGATGCCTAGGAACGCTACATTAACATTTTGCTTTGTTTCACCAAAAATGTCTTGCAGTCTGCCAGAGATGACAATGGCGCTGTGCATGGGGAATCAGACAAAAGACTAAACAGACTACCTCTCACAAAGGCATTGCATCCCGCCACAAAACTGGAGGATATGCCATTTGCTGGGAGGCTACAACAAATGCCATAAACATGGCACACTGCAAGCTGCAGGACACTATCACTACTCCACCTGTGGGTATTATTTCCCTTCGCTTTCTGTCTCTTTTCAGAAATGTCTATTGTGCACCAGGCACTCCAAGAAGCATGTGTAGATTTCTCATTTAGATTTCTGGGTCTTCAAATACAGCTGCTGAGTCATAAAACCTATGATGCTGATAGTCAATTTTATAGATAGTAGTTTCCTTTTACTTTAGTATTAAAGTTCTGTGGTTTTTCCTTCCCTGTCCAGATTAATTCAACCAATCTATATTTCCTTTCTCCCCAAGCAACAAAATTTTTAATGGACCAAATGTGAGTCCTTTTTAATAAATGCTTTGAAATTTGCAATGCAAATACCTTTTATTTTGAAAATACTATCGAATCAAAGCAATGACCTAGCAAGTGTAATTGCAAAAACTAATTTTTACACCTTGGTTTTGCATTTTTAGTTTCAAGTCTCCAGCTATGGGCCAACAATTCTAAATTTATTTAGGCTGCATATGGGTGCTAATATGTGTTAAGGAACATATACTGGTATACAGGCTTTGTTGGATACAGTCTTTTTTGCAGTGATACATTACCTCCTAGAGCACTGCTGTTATCTCCTTTATACAGTCAAACCAGACTGTATTATCTTCAATAGTACCATCTAATTCCTCATTTTGGAGAATTCATTTTTAAAAGGACGTGCCTGAGCCTAAAGGATAACCTTAAATATGCTCTGAGATTTTAACATGGAGCAATTATACTGATAAGGGCATATGTTGTGTTGGATAATGTCACATCTTAACGTGGAATAAGACACAAGACCAAACCTTCAATCACAGAAAAATGGCATTATCTAGTATAACACACATCCTGTCATGTATTCTTTAGTTAGAACACAAACGAAACAGCAAATGGGCATTTTCCTTGTTAAACACATGCATGTTTTCACCCAAGTTCTGTACCCTGGTCCCAAGCATGTGCATGCATTCATACACACACAACCTGACTGATACATCTATCCATGGGGGATCTCTGAAAGATACAGTATGATTCTGTGTCAGCAATGGAGGCAAATTTGCCATTTGTATCACAATGTTTCTTCCCTGTCTGCTTTGATGATATCACATCTGGACAGTCTGGTATTTGCTTACTGAAAATCTATAGTAGTGGGTGGCTGAAAATACATTCTCTAGACCTGCATTTTATAAAGTGCTTTTTTAAAATAAAAAAACAAAATTACAAAATTGATTAATAAAAATGTGAAAATTAGGAAGTACATTAAAAAACTTGACATTTTCTGTTTACGTACGAGCTCCTTCAGTTCTAATTCTCTGTGATGGCATACTAGGTTCTCCCGTCCCCAGAGTGTTTGTTGCTATTATCCGGAACTCATATTCCATCCACGGAATTAAATCAATCACTGTAGCAGATTCCATATTTCCTTCAATATCTGATGGTTCTAAAAAAAAAAAGAAATCGCTTTAGAAAACAGCATTTTTACAAGGTCAGCCAACAATGTGGTTGATTTCAACAAAACTACTGCTATTCTGCAACCACACACAACCAACTGAAGGAAACTTGATGTTGTGCATTAGAAATACCACATTTACAGAGTACTCATGGCGGTGACTGGGAATTTGGAAACTATGACACTATCTTGGATAAACCCTTACAGAGTTGTAAGTTTTAACTGGGTGCGAACTAGCAAAAGAAGTACAGGTAGTTATGAGGTATCCTTACTAATGACATATTGTAGTTGTAGAATTTCATTTTACCTACAGACAAATGTAATGAGAAATCTGGAATGCAAAACCAGTAAAATAAAAATTCATGATATAGACAAGGGCTACACATGTGTAAATGTACGGTTCAATCAATTGATAAGGAGTGGTTTATAAAATGTGGTCATATTTTGGTGCTCCTTATTAGTGAGCATGTTACAACTTGCTACCTAGTTCTGATCCAACAAGGGTAAGTGTTCTTGTAATTCCTGCAAAAAGACTTATTGTCATAAGGATGAGCTTCTTCACTATAAATAAAATGTGTAACTCATGATTCTTTGTCTACAAATCACAAACAGGGGCTGTTTCTAAAGCTGTCTACAGTTATAGAAAGACAGAAGATTTTCACTTATTGCGTGGGCCAAGAGTTGTTTGTCAAATTAGTCTTGGGTTCAAAGCAAGATGAGAAATGAGATATTCTGCACTAGAAAGGCAGCTGATTTAGAATTAAACTATGAATGCAATGGCTGCAAAAAAATCAGGCATGGCAGTGTAAGCACTGGATGGCAACACAACTTTTCTCTACTTAATGAACGTTAAATTTTTCATTACAAAGTGAGGCCCTGAAGGAGAAAGAAAACCACTCCATTTTCTTTCCACCTGCCTACCACCCTCCCTCATCCTTACTCAAATTATTTTTCTGTTCAGTCAGCAGAGCCATTGCAAACCACCTATGGCATCCAAGCTAGAATATAAATTTGGCATTCCTTTTCCTGAGCTACTTTCAATCTCTTAATTTAATTTTACTGTGCCACAGATTCCCAGAATAATTATGAATACTCAACACGATGAGAATCTGATCCCCTTAACTGGAAAGAGCAACACAAATGTAAACAACTTATTACATAACCCATTCATATGTATTTCCACACTGTGAGATAGAATACACTTTCTTCATAGAACACACTCAATATTATGTAACCTGAGATGAGTGATTTGGTTTGGGAATAATGGTAGTAGCAATAATAACAACAATATTTCCAAAGTGTAATGCCAAAGATATATTTTTTTGGTCCACACATAGCAGCATTAAATGATAGCCTAAACACTGATGAAAGATCAATTTGGACTGTTCATCATGCTTCTTTCATATGAAAGTGAACATCGAGCCAAACTGGGGGGAGCTCAGAAATTAAATAAAAGCTTGCAGTTGTGCCAGTGATGGTTGCTATGGTGATTTTACCTATTTTTTGCTGGAATCGTCTATTAATCAAAATTACTCAGTGTGGTTCAAATGAAAAAGCAATGATTTTGAAAATGCTAGAATAGTTCATTTCAACTTTTCAAAAATGAATAATTTATATCTTTCCTGCTAGGTTCTTAAAAAAGGAGTTCAACAATCTAGATTCCTCACTGTCCCACTCAAGATGTGAATCCCACCAACATGCTACAGGATAAGATTCAAAGTCTGACTGCATGCCTCACCGACTATCTCATTAATTCCGTGATGCAGAACTTAAGAGATGCAGAGAAGTGTATCCCATCGTGCCTAAAACACTGCAAATAGGGAAGCTTCCTGAGAAGTGAGAGAGATGGGTTCAAGTGTCTGCTCTGAACCAGACAGAGCGAAGATCCGAATCCAACACTTTTATCTCCTACACACATTTCTAGTTCCAGTAACACACAGCACAAAAGGAAGCAGGATCACAGCTGCCATCCCGTTTATAAATTCTTCCTGTAACCTCATTTCTTTCCAATTCCTTTTTTTTTTTTTTTAAATTAAAAGGAAAAAAAATGAATAGGAAATAAAATAAAATTTATCCTGAAAAAAGCAGAGGCTGGTCTAAAAGGATCCTCCCTCCTGTGTATATTGTTACTGAAGCAAATCATCAGTTACTTGAAGAGCTCTAATTCCTACATTAATTATTTTTCTAAAGTTCAAAGAAATCTATTCTACAGAAACTACTAAACAAGATATAAGAGATAGGAAGTGACTGAGGAACCTTCTAGTTTTATTTTCCAAGCTAGTTCAACCTAAGTCATATACTGGTGCTGGCTGTTGGAAGTAATTATATACAAAGGAGCTACATATACTACATATTCTAGAAGAGAAATGTGATTTAAGGCAGTAGGCCTAGTATTTTTAACTTTTTACTTTAAAAATCTAACAGATTTTCAGATTAGCGTGTCAAAGTCTATTTCTTAGATATCTATCTCTGTAGTTTCAAAGGACAACTTAAATGAAAGACAATAGCTGAAACTGTTATTAGTATTTAGAAATGCTGAGTATGTGATGCCCTAATTCACAGAAAAGCATTTAATTTATAATTTATTATGGTAGCATAATGAATTGCACTGACAGAATAATTCTGTATAGCTTTTGGCAACGCTATCCTTCATGAAGCATTCAAAGATACTAGTAGTTTAACAATATTTTCATAATGCATGCATTTATGTTAAATCTTGTAAAGAAATAAACATTAGTATGCCCTGTGTTCAGGTAGGTGTCTTCTCAGCTGCAATTATGTGGCACAATGATGACATCCAGTGGTTAGAAAGATAATCCTAGCTATGTTTTCTCTAGGAGTGCCAGTTTTAACCCAACTGGAGCTTAGTCTGCTCCCAGGAAAAAGCAGATGATTTTAACCAACTTTCTGCATAACAAATACAGAAATGAAGACACCTGCTCGTGATCCAAATTAACCTGTGATTAAATTTTTATGATTCTAGTAGTTGATGTAGAATTTTTCAAGCAACAAGGGAAGAGGCAAAAACCAGATGAAAGCTCTGGCCTGTTCTTTTCCATATTTCTTGATATTCAGTTCAGACCCTCCAAGTGCTGGGAACAAACCTGCTGACAACACACTGACAGGATGGTACCTGCTCCCAAACCCTGTAGCAGACATTAACAGCATCCCTGGTTTCCTTTTATTGTGACTATTTTCTGATTAGACAAGCTTTAACACCTATTGACTTTATTACTTCTGGCATTACTCTTACCTGTTTTGGCATCTTTCCACTCTTCAGATAGAAAGGTTTTTGACTGGATAGTGTATTTAGAAATAGGGCTATGATTGTCTGTTCCACGACTCCAGGTAAGTGCTACAGCAGTGTCTCTAATTTCTTCTACTCTTATACCTCCGGGAGGGCCTGGAGGACCTGAGAAAAAAAGATTGGTAGTTCAATTCACAAATTAAATACTCTGAAAATGAAAGTTCACTAAATTTCCTACTTAAATTTTTAAGACACAAGGCTTTCAAGTATCACTTTCTACTTAAGAACAAACTGAAAATGTATATATATATTTTAATACTCACAGAGTGATTCAGAGGATAAATGCTCTTGCATCCAACAACTACCAAATGAAACTTCCATAACTCCTGCCGAAGTAGTAAAATTTAGATTTTCTTAAGTGAAAAAAACAATACTTTGAAACTGTTGCTGCTCTTTTTTTGAACAACGGTCAGAAAAATAAGTACAAAATCTTCCTTCCTAAATTCCACCTAAGGATGACCTTATTGTGGGCCCACCTTTAATCTACACTTCTGCTTGTGCCATATTGCCCCTGACTGGAATTTATATGGAAAATGTTGTAACTTATATTGGAGAAAAATCATACTTTGAAAGACATTTCTATAGACCTCTTCGCATTTCTCTTGGCCTTCATATTACCCCAATGTGGTAAACCCATCATCAGATTCAGATTTCCTGCAGACTAATATAACTTGAGTGAAAGCAGAACTAGACATTTTTTCTCTACAGTTCAACAAAAGCCTTCCCCCAACAAGAATTTCAAAAATCCATGCCAAAATGTGGAATCCACTACACTCACTGAACTAAAAGCAATCTTGCAAACTACATGGGTGAAATCAAACAACCTCTGTGCACCACAATAACCCCACAAAGATGCCCACGAAGGAACGGAAGCACTAAGCTGTCAAAGGGAAAACATTTTTCACAAAACAGCCCTTCCACATCTGCCCTTTCAGTCTTGATCAGCAAAAAGAACCTATAAAATAATTTCTAAAGAGTATTTTCTTTTCAAAAGATACTTGTGAAGATTAATTTTAAAATTCATAGCTCTAATGAATATAAAAAGTCATGAACTAACAGATGTTGGCTTGATGGCACATTACTATGCTCCCAACACCCAGCTTAATCATCACAGGTAGAAGTTGCTTGCCCTAAATTAGTTCACAGTCTCATCTCTATGCTTTTCAAGTATTAAATACTATTTCTGCTCAAACCAACTACTCAAAATAATGGCAATTATTCTCAATCCATATTTGGCTTTAAGTTTGTCAGTTGTACTTCAGATCTGGAGAGGCAGGCCTCTTCCCAAAACTTGCCTGTTTTTCCCAGGTGTATCACTAAACCCAGTAAGTAGTATTACATCTCTTTCCCAAACCTCATCTGATTTATTCCTGAACAATAACAACAGACAAAAACTGCTGAAGTGAATGCTTGCATTTTTCTAAATGAATTTTTAAAATTTTAAAATGTTTCTTCTAAGTACTACTAATCCCACACCTCTCCTTTGTGTGGGTAACTTTTTTATCATTGCTGTGCTGTGCCTTGCTCCCCAGAAGAGAGACTAAAATGTACAGATCAACAGGCACAGGTGATTTTTTCATAGACTAGAAAGCTAAGAAAAGAATGATGCAAGCACATACATATGTGAGTACAGGAATCTTCATCTGTAAAAGACACCACAATGTTCAGTAAGCTGTGCTAAAACCCTCAAATTTACAGTAATTCTGTAATCCAAAGCTTAGCACCTACTTACAAATTCGGCCTATAGGTATTTTCAGATCATTCTTTTCCTACTGACTGTTCTGGTTTTGTTATTATGCTTCTGTTTTAGATGATACACACGTTATGTGATATATATTAACTGTTGTGTAAAAACAGAGACAATGCATTAGAACTATTGAGAAGTATTTTCTGATTCCACATTCAGAGATAATAATATGCCAACATGATTCAGGTAATTATCCAACAATCTGATTGAACAAGTCCCAGAGCATATTAAAAAAACCAACAAGAAATAACAGGATATATTTCTCTGCAGTATTTACAGACAAACCACAGAAAAACAAAACAAAAACAACTCAGCAAAAAGAATGGAATGAGGTTTCTACATCAGATCTAAACACACAGTGTGCCAAATGTATCTTCAGCTCTTGAGCTCTTTTTCTCCATAAATCTGAGGAAAAGGAATCAAATGAAATTAACTGAATCAAACAAATATACTACTATATATTGTTGTTCCTAGGTTTCAATGAATTTATCCTTCTAATAAGCAAGCAATTCCATTACCGACTCCAAAAGTATTCAAATTTATACCAGTTCCTTAAAGAATATATATGCCATTGTTTAAAAAGAAATAAGCATGACCACTCTACGCAATCTATTGGGCTATGGACTACAACTTTGACAACCAAATTCCTGACTGTTTCTTCTCCTAAGATCCAAGAATATAGTCACCATTTAGTATCCTTGGGAAAATGTACATCATTTGACTACTGGATTGTTCATAACCAACTTCTGTTAAAATTCAAACCTTGGCATTGAAAACTAATCTGCTAATTAGATGTTCCTGGACCTCTCCAAGAGTCTTTCAAGGTAAGGACTAAATGCATCACTGCATGTGGAAACAGTCTCTTGCTCTTCCCAGAGGATGTGCAAAGTAGAAGTTGTTGCTAAGAGCTGATTTTTAAGATGAGGCTTGTTAGTCATCTCTTCACTCTGGTAATGTGCATATTTGCTAGCCCAGCCCTAAGGACTCAGGTAGGTAAGGCCTGAGAGACCTGTTCTCCTGCAAGACTGTTCACTTCAGAAGCCCTCAAGCTGGAAGGTATGGAAAGGTTCATCAGCCTCAAGATCTTTCTCTCCTTTTCTTTAGGAGATCTCTCTTACAGCTTCTCACCTCACTATCAAAGTTTTTGAAAATGGCATGTGTCAGGAAACACAAAGGGCCAGCTGCTCCCTCAGGAAAGCTGAGCCAGAACCCGTGAGTAGCCCCAGGGCTGGCAGTTCCTTCAACAGTGGGGCACAGTTCTGCACAATCTGAATGTAGTGGGCAGAGCCGGGTGCTGATATGGCAGTCCTAGGTACCACAAGCAATGAATCAGGTGCATCTAGGTGACAAACTACTGCACATATCCAAGCAGTCCATCCAGGAGACAAGCTACCTACAGCATAGGTCTGAAGTCCATCCAGGAGGCAGGGCCAGAGACAGAGCTGGAAGCAGGCATGTCTGTAACATAGCTCCAGTCAGGGCTGAAGGTCCAGGGCTGAGCTTAATGGGGATCCAGGGCCTATGGGCAGTAGCACGGGTGGGTGTGCTGGGTGAAGCTGATCGGGGCCATTAAGGCCTGTTGGTGCATTCAGGGGCCTGACAGTCTTCAGTGTACTAGTATCACTAGCAATTCTGAACACAACAACATTTTTAATACTCTGAGATCACATAGGACAATCCATATGAGCTGTTGAATTGTTTTGTGGACAGACAAAATATCCTAATGTGTCTGCATGAACAGTGGCTATCCTTTACTGCTTCATTGCTGAGATGCTCGGGAGACTAGCTCTGTGTTTTCACACTTTGCTGTTGCCTCTTTCAGCAATGCAGTGAAACTGTACTGTCCCCTTTGTCATATTCCATCAGATACTTAACCTTGCCCCTGTAAGATGCTGAGTCTTCCACTGACAAAAATGAGAATTACTCAGCACTAAGCAGAACTGTGTTCATCAGATTAAATACAAATGTTGAGCATAAAATGAATGTCAATTTCTCCCACAACATAACCTCAGAGCAATGATTCTAATTATAATTACTGGGTGGGAAGGATAATCAGAAGCTTGATAAGACACCTCGTCTCTATTTTTAAAAGGAATTGCTTGCATGATACTAAGGCACATGAACCGACCCTTCTCTTTTTCTTTGCAGATGTATTCTGCAGTTTCACCACTTATCATATTTGCTTCAACATTTCATCTAAAACTGATGACATTTCACTGGCTGTTAACATCCAGCAAAAAATAAATGCAGAAATATTCAAGTCCACAACATCCCCAGATGACAGAAATTCAGAATCAAGGCACAAGCTACACTTCGGCTGCTATACAGATCTATAGTATAACTGGAACATGGGGCAAAACATGACAGCAATGTGGGTCCAAGTACAAGTTACGTCTGCTTTGAATTGTCAGCATTACAGAGCATTAGCACTTCAGAACGTGTTATACCTGGACGCACAAAACAGAGTAAAATGCCCAAAGGACATGAAGTAACTCACACTATTGAAACTATGCATTGTAACAGATCGTGTAGGATACGTACTGCATGAGCAAGCACAGTGTTTTGAGACCGCAGTAGCACTTAACAGACATGAATCAGTTAATAATGGAGTGATAACCTCAGCCCCAAATGTCCTGGTTTCTGTCATTTGGAAACTAGAAATCCTTTTAATATAGGCTTAGTATTATGCACAATAATTTAATCCATAAAGCTTTATGAGAAAAGAGAAGTGGTTTCTTAAAAATGTTATACAGTGGATACATTGAAATGATACTCAAAATCTGTTTTTAATAATGAACACCAAATTAAACTGTCTTTAAAATTACTTTAACATAAGGAAAATACCCATAATAAACAAATCTTTATTGCTTTTCAGGAAAACACACACTCAGTCGGACCTCTAAATGTCTGGAATAGAATCAGTACCCTAAGTAGACTTTAAGGACTTTGCATGCTCATGCAGTTCTCCGTTTAATTTCTGTCATTTCTTGAGAAATAGCATATTCTAAACAACCAGAAACACTCTGATTGTCTAGGTGAAAACCAGCCATATTTCTGTTTTACCTGGAAAACCTTACCTCTTACCACAAGGTCAGCTGAAGCCGAGGAATTATCCACAATTGTCTGAGCAGTGCACGTGTACCTCCCTGCGTGCCGCAGCTGAACATTTTTAATGAGCAGCTCACCGTTGGATTTAATCTGTCACAAAAATAGCATTTAGTGAAGCTGGTAAACATCCTTGTACAGCTATGTGATACATGTCTACACATCCCTCCCAACTGATATACAGTGGTTGCTATTACTAAAGAAGCAAGTGCTTACTTTGAGAATTGATCACCCTCAAAGATACATCTGATTTATATGACAGCTGTTGAAAGTGTCCTGTATTTCCTGAGGAGCTGCTGCTCTTTACCAGACATGAAAAAACCAGATGTCTTAGTAAATGTTTTATTAAAAGCCAACATCTCCCTTTTACTTTTTGAAACCCATATCTGAACATTAGTCAAGAATCTTTTCATAAACAGCAATCAGATGATTTTTCTGCACCATTACTTGCTTTTTTATGCATGTTTGCATGATAACATGTCATGGAGTCCTACTAATAGAGCAGGATACTGTTTAGCTCTTCCTTTACAAGCCTAAAGCAGTGTGAACGTTTTTTATCATGGAGAGGCTACAATCACAACCTAAATAAAGATGCACCAAAGAGATACTAAAATGCAGCAACTGTGAAGAAACAATAACGTTCAACACGTGTCACAGCTCCTTAGAGGAAAGATCACCCGCGTTGTGCGCAGTGGTGCTGGTGATGGGCAGGACGATGACAGTAACCGTAACCCCCATGGCGGGGGGCTGGGCTGCTGGGGCTCCAGGCTGGCTCTGAGACAGCACAGTCCAGGGCGCCCCCTTCCTTTGGTGACCCGGGATGGGGTGCACCCAGACAGCAACCCGGTGAGGCCTCAGCCAGGGCTGACCCCCTGCTGCTGGAGCCACTGTTGAGCTGAAATGCTGCCTTTTGGGTCTACCAGAAGTACAGCTCCCATCATGGCACAGCCCCGCCCGGCCGTGGGCCCTGATGAGCAGTCAGCCGACTTCCCAGCCTGACTGTGGTCTGGCCTCCTCATGATGGACCTGCCCAGCCACCCCTGGGCTGGGCCCAGCCCCGGCTGCTGCCACCAGACCAGCCCTGCTCCTCTCCCTTGGGCCGTGCGGGACAAGGCCCTCACTGGCGAGGCCCCTGCCCTGCTGCCCATGCTATCCACCCCGGCTCGGCTCTCGCTGCTCCCTGGCACACGGCATCAGGATCTTCAGGGAAGCAGTTTACCATTCAGCGAGGCTTATACCCTCTTCACCAATGCTAGACTATCGGGAAAATACATAGCTATATTGCTAGATGGCTCTAAGGTCCACTGTCTGCTGCTACATGTGGCTGTACAGATGGCAAACTGAATACAGTATTTTTGTCCTATGACACTTCTGTGAACCCACTGAGCAACTAGATGTGCACCTGTAGGTGCACAAGGAGTAGAAGAGAGACGACTATATACACCACAGCTATTCTTAATGAAAAACACATTTTATGTTAATAAAGATAGTTATACAAATGTTTAAAAATAACACACTTGAAATGTTTGGTTTATCTATCCTACATTTTATTCCAAAAAAACATTACAAGGTTAAATCATGGGGTTATACATGTGTTAGTTTTAAAGGTATGTCAGAAAAAAACCCAATATTCTCTCCAAAATATATCTGATTCCTTTCATGGAAGACAAAATGTTATAAAAGACTAATAGATGTATCTATACCACACTAAATCGAAAGGGGCAACATTCAGATTTCCTATCTCACCACAGATTGTTCAGAAATACAATTTAAAAAAAAAACCCTCAAACACTGAGATAATTCACTGCAATCCTGAAACCTTCACATGCAGGAACAAACAGAATTCAGATGCAAAACGGTACATAAAAAAGAAACTGCTAAATATTTAGGTGTAAGAACTAGTGCTATCATCATGGAAGGTTCTAGAGAACAACAAAGACCTTCAATACAATCGCAAATATTAAGGGCTGTCATTAGCATCTCTGCATTTAGACATTCTGAAGAAATGAAATAAAGCTATGTCATTTAGTTTATGTTTCCTGATTGAAGAAGAGGAGGAAAAAAAGTAAGGTTAAATCTTTTCCAAATGTTCTGAAACTAGAATGCCAGTTTAGAGTCTATGTTTAGGGGAGATAAAAATAGCCAGATAAAACTATCATTTTGCTTTCCAAACTCCAGTGAGGATTTTGGATGCCAGCTTCAAATTCTGCTGGCACAAAATTTCAGCATGAACTGAAATCTGTTAATACCAATTTTTCTGGTCCAACATAAGAATTTACATCTTTAAGAAATTACTGAGGTAAACCATTGATTGGATAAAAAGAGAAACAAGCACACATGAAAGAAACTGCTTAATTCTGGCTATACTTCAGCTGATTGCCTCACAGGGTCAGAGAAATGCAGGTTACACTGTACCTTTTCAATTTTTGAGTGACACAAGTGCTGTTAGTAATGATCAAACAGATTAGTTGGATCAGTGAACAATCCAATATTCTTGATATATTTCTGACCATTTCTCTTTTAGTTATTATTAAACTATGTCCAGATATGTATCTTTTATTTTTTCCACACTTTTCACTCAAGACTGATATGACAGGGCTTTTAATTTAATTTTCCAAAGTGCATTCAGGATACAGACATGAGGTGAGTCTGGAACAGTGGCATTTCTCTGTAGGTGCCCCCCCACTTTATTCATGAGAACTCCAGGGGCGCTGCCTTCAAGGACTACTGTGGGGATTTGAAAATCTGTGGGGATTTCTGCATAAGTGAACACTGGTTAGCTGCCTGACTAATCACATGTAAACCTGTTTTGTCTACAGTGGGCTAATCAATGCTGTCAACAGTTTTCAGAAAGAAAAATCAATGGGAGTATCAGTACTTCTACTGGAGCAGAGAGAGTGGTTCCGTGTTCCTCTGTCCTCCAAAAAATTACAACAAAGAAGCTGCAGAAGTCCAAACTCCTTGAGTCTGCAGTTTCTGCTTTTTTTTTTTTTCCTGTTTTGTTCTTATTAGTTTTGGTTTTAATAGAAGAGACAAACAGTCCTCTATTTGAGTGCTGTGTATAAATCTTTGGTTTAACACTAAATGTCATCCTAGAAAGAACGACACTGCCTGTGAAGCTCTGATCATTTGCACTTTGATCTGCAAATACACATAAGCAAAGGCTGGGCAAAGCAACAAGGTTTAGAAAAACCGCATAATCTTAGAATTCTCATAATCATATTATTACTTCAATAACAAATGATTACAAATTCTTAATAGTCTTAGTACTCACTAATTCCTATGTTAGCACTTTAATTAAAATACTTCCTTATATTTATTAATGATGTGCCCATATACTTGTTCTAACATTAATTTCCCATATGGGAATTTGGTCTTAAAACCTATCGATGAAAAACAGATGGGAAAATGTAACATGATTTAAAAATCAACAACCCATAGATGTGGAATCGTATCTTGTTGGTTCAGAAGGTCTCCTGTAGAGCAAGGTTTTATGCAGTTGGTGATGAAGCTCTCCATACCTCAGAAGAAGCCTAAGTTCTTGGTGGTAAAAGAAGAGCTTACAAAGCAAATAAAGAGCATGGGCATCAGCAAATTCTGTCCACAAATTAGATATGAATGCACTGTATGTTTTCATTCAAAAACCTCAGCTTGGCTAAGTTTAAAAATGCCTTCCTTAACTCAGAGAAAACTGATTCACAGACTGGAAATAGTGATAGCAGTACTGAGGGATGTTCCAAGGGTATCTGTGGTTCGCCACTCAGTTATTTACCAAGTTTCAAGCAAAGACTTTCATCATATGAACCCTATATTTAAGCTTTAATAGTGATGTCAAAAATAGCATTGTACGACCTGTTTCTGAGATTCACTGTTCTCTTCTGACTATCACCTTTGCCAGTGCACTAAATTACTGAAAAACCATCAGAACATGCCCCTGTGTGATCAAAAATCATTTACAGGAATCTAGTCTTTTGACTGAAAGCAGTATCTGCTTCTGTTGGGACCTCAGAGACAATAACAGAACTTTCGTTAGTATGAAGCTAACAAGCCCTTTGTAATAATACAACTAAGTTGACAGAAATAGATGAACCTGGTAAGCAGAGTCTTTTTTAATTCAGGTTCGAAAACTAGACATCTGAGCTTCAGAGTTGCTTAACACACAGTGGAGGTAAGATGATAAGAGAACCGATAAAGAAGTAATGTGGAAGAGATAGGACTCTTAGTGATTACATCAGCTTTTCCAAAGCTAGTAATAATTTAAAACATCTTTTTCTATTACTTGTACCTAAAATTATTAACTCTAAGTGAATTCACGTGAATTGTTTTGTTCCTGCCTGTAGAGGATCTGCTATGTGGTAGATGCAAGTAGAACAGATAATCCAACAGCTGTTGACGAATGTTAATGTGATTATAGTTGTTTTCCTGATATTGAGATCAGAGATGACATGGGGACAACACCACCAATGCAGCTCTATTGTCTCAATCCTATTCACACAAGAGATTATTTCACTTTGTTTTATAAGCCATGGCTGGCATGGAAGTTACGGGTAAATAAAAAACCGAGCAGGATAACGATGAGAGTCATTCCCACTGAAGAATCTCTTCCTTCAGTGAACTATATTTATATGTAAAGGAAGTACAGTGCTAATTCTACCCCTGAAATGTGGACTGGGAAATATTTCCAACAAATATATTTTTCTTCCCCATTCAGCATACCGCTGAGAATGCCTGAGGACACTGTGCTCTGTACCAGCATCCCTGTGGTGATATGCCCTGTTATTTAATTTCCTACAGCAGAAAAAGCCTAGGTACTTGTTGACTTGTTGACTTACACTCATGGCTCACAACTTTACAGCTGATGATGAAAATTCACACTGCAAACTACATTTCTCTGAGTAGTGCTCACATCTGACTTTCTCAGCTCCTGCTACGTAACTAGGGGTGGTATATGGATTCTGGTAGTTTGTGAAGTCTCACAAGCACATAAAATTACAGTCAACTGATTTTGCACTGTATTTTTTTAAGTCTAGCACAGAAGTTGGCATATCTTGATCCTCTAAACAGACTACATTTCTTTGTGCTGGAAACAGCACTGTGGATTAATAATAGGTTTCCTCAAAGGCTTCTTTCTGTCACAGCTAACTGCTCGTTGGCTTCACCATCAGACTATGTCTTCTTCTTTCCTTCCCCTCCTTGCTTTTAACCACTGACTCCATCCATCTCATTCCATGCTCACTACGTTACTATTAGGCCCTAGCCTCTAAATTTTACCCCAAACCTAGCCAAAATAAGTGATTTCCAACTCACTCATGTCTAAAGTGTCTCCCTAATACATCAAGGCACTGAAAGCAACATACTGAGACAATGCCTTTGGAGAGTCCTGCGACTTTTTTTCATAAAAAGCAGTAGCTCAGCTGATTTGCTTGGCCATGCTTCATGCTTCACCTGCCCCCTCAATATATTCAGCAAATTGTACTGAATGAGCTCACTGTGACGCTGTCTCCCAGGTTTTGTTCCAATCCATACACAGCCTCTTCTTCCTCATCAGCGGGTAACTACGCTTTCTTATCTAAACATTTTTCTCTAATTCTTCAGTTCTCCTCCTAAAGTTTCTATTGATTTCCTGTCATATAGCGGTAGCTAGACTCCACACTGCAAGGAGGATTGCCAGGCGAAGCAGTGAGGAAAAATTAAAATCTTCATGTCTTTTCCGCTGCAGAAAACTGTGGAATGCACAAGGAGATATTTATACAATAAAACTAAGTGTCTACTCGGTACTATGTTGAAGCAGGAGCATGTAGTAAAACACCTTTGTCTACCATGTCCAGCCAAGGAACTGCAAATTATAATAATTTACAAAAACCAAGCAGGTATTAAGCTATACTCCTCTAATAGGATTTTTATAGCCCAACTTATTCTCTGTGGTTTACAAAAACAGCTGTTTCAGAGAACCTTCCTTTTTGGCAAATGCTGTCTCCAATCTAGAATTTATCTCACCCATTTTAGACATCTGTAGCATGGATTTTGGTATCTGAACTAACCACCTTTTACAGTCAAAGTGAAGAAACAGGCCCTTCCATGTGTGATTTACTTTAATGTAAAGTAACTGCCTGGCCACACATCTCCAGAATATTATGAATGTGGTCCTAGAACACTGCAAAGCTTTCTGTACTTTGGAGAGGAATAAAGTAAGAATAATAATATTTGCATAAGGAAAAAAAAGCTTTTGAGAATACAGTGAAGTCCATGCTATTGAAGGTTAACTGTATGATGGTTGCAGGGACACCAGCACAAGTTACACACAGACAGCTTGGATTCAGAAATGACTTCAAAGCTAAACAGAGCCTGAGCTATGAGCCCTGCAAGTTCTGGGCTGAAAATGTTTGGTTGTCTCTGTACCATGTCCCTGAACCTATGAACACTGGAAAGCACACTGTGGATTCAGCAGGTCTTAATTCCTGCTCAGTAGCAGTCATGACACAGGTGTGTCAGCATCATCCTGAACAATGCTCCTCATTATGTGAGAGCTCTTTAGTTGGGTGCAATGCTATGCAATGACCAGCATCAACAAAGACACCCTTCTCTCCTGTGAACTCCCCAGAAAAGATTCCCTACCAATTCTGAAAGAAATTCCATCATTAAAGCTGCTGGTAAGGTAAATCATTCCTAAATGTTCAAATGAAATGATTTGACAATTCTCAGAGTGTTAAGATTCCTATTTTGATGGAAATTAGAAAGAACAAAGCATAAAGTTCTATGATACACTTTCTAAAATAACATCATTCTTGCTGGTACTAAGCTTTGGTCCAATACCTTAAATCGTTATTTCAAACACTGGAGTTTCTGCTTGTGGTGAAAGGTGCTGATATCCCATTAGACAAATAATTGTCCACCAGACTATAAATGTATTGGCTGAGCAAAATACTGCTGCCTACTTTCAACATGCCGTACCATCTCTGATACACTTAATTTAACTGTATTTTTTTACACAACTATATTAAACCATCACAGAATCACACAGTAGGTGAAGTCAGAAGGGCTTTCTGATGTGTCTTGTCCAAGGTCCCTGCTCAAAGCAGGGTCAACTGGAACGGGTTGCTCAGGGCCTTCTTCAGTCCAAATATTTTGAATAACTCTATATAAGAGACTCTATAGCCTCTTGAGGCAACCTGTTCCAATGTCTGACCACCTTCACAATGAAAAGGTTTTCCTTATGTTTAATCAGAATTTCCTGTTTTTTTCAGTTGCTGACCATCACCTCTTGTCCACTCACTGGGTGCTAATGAGAAGAGTCTGGCTTCGTCTTCCTTAGTTCCCTCTCACCAGGTATGTATATGTGTTGACAAGATCCTCCTGAGCTTTCTCTTCTGAAGGCTACATAATCCCAGCTCCCTCATACGTCAGATGCTTCAAACTATTAATCATCTCAATCCTACCACTGAGAAGTTCAGCAGAGGGTTTGAGGGCATGCGTCTTTGATTCTTTTCCTTTTACAATAGGAACAAAATGATTGCTTTCTACTTTTCAACATTTTTAAAATACAAAGTGTGAATTTCACAACAAAACTCAAGAAACCAAGAATTTTTGACATGCAAAAATTTCAAGAGAATTCCAAAATTCTCACAACTGAAAAAAAAAGTCATTTATCTTAAAAAAAAAAAAAAAAAAGGCAATGAGCTGCAAATTTCTCTTATAAATAGTCCTGGTGACTCCCAATTTTGCACCTACCATTTGGGAATTCTGTTTTTTGCTGGTTTTGTTTTTGCAGAGGGGAGGGGAACTCAACATCTCAAGTGGGGCTCCATGGAATGTTTTTTTTGATAAATTATGATCACAAAGCAGCATGAAGACTTGAAGCTATCTGATGTAAAAATAAGGATAGTATCTTCTGGGGGATGTAAAAAACACACTGGATGCCAAGAACAGAACTTACAAACCACTTCAGTAATGTACTTTAAATGATTTGGATATTACATGATAGGGTGATAAAAGCCTGCATTTTGGTAGGTGTGAAAGGGTCTCAGGTACCCAAATAAAGTTTTTCCTTATTTTGATAATCTCCCTGCTAATATGAGAAAACATGAGCAAGCAACAAGTCAACTGTCTCTATGTCAAAATTTATTGTTCAGCCTTATTTTATTTTTCAATCACCACATCCTCTTTCTGTTAATTGTTATAAAAGAAAGCTATTTGCAAGCAGGCTAAGTTCCTGAACACTTGTATGGCAATTTAATTTAGTTTAATAAAGATAAAATGTTGAGAAAAATATCAGGGCTTCAGGTTCACAACCTATAAACAATGTAGCAAACAGGAATATTGATGGTATGGAAAGTATTTTAAAATGTATGCATGTCTATATGTGTCTAAGACTATTATAGCCTACATTTGGACTCTTCCTAAGTGTATGTACAAGTTTCTGACTTGAATCAGTTAAATTACGGAGTTCCTCTCCCTGACTATCCATACAACTGGACTAGCGTGGCTCCAAAAGTATAAAACAAAGTTACACACCTTCACATATTAAAGAGAATTTTTTGTAATAAACTTAAAAGAATATACTTATTTGGATGGTATACATTTTTAAAATATATATTAAAAATAAACATTTCAATCTTTAAATATACATGACAAAAAACAGATCCATAAATAACAAATGACTGAGGAACAGAGGAACAACGAATACATATATGACCTAGGATCAGAGGAACAACCATATATAAGGTCAAAAGCAAACAATTTAATAGTAAGATTTCAAAGACTCCATTTGACTCTTCAAAAGCTAACCAATGAATATATATATTTCATTTTAAATATCCCTGTCATAGGAAATCAAAACAGCACTGACAAATGTTCTTTTGATAAATGAGACTTAGTACTAATGCAATGCAAATTAATTTTGCCTTCAGCAAATGATGGAGATTCCAAAGCTTCCATTTAAAGAAAGAAGACTTATGCACGTATTTACATGAATTTCATTAGCATTCCATTATGTGTGACAACAATATTAGTATTATTTTGAGAAATGAAGTACTGTGGCTGTATCAAGTTTCAGCATGTTGATCTCCACTGTCACAGAAATTAATAGTCATATTATCAAGAAGACAGATGAGGATCCTTCATCAACAGGAAATTATAGCACATAAAGGATGCATTACATATCCAGTAATTTTAATATTCATGATGGAATATTTTTTTCTTTTATGTTTGTGAAGGGTTGGGTGGCAGCATGGGACTCTACTGCTTCAAGCCCAGCAGTTAGGGCTGCTGCTGTCAAATGCACAACAGCTCACACCTTTGCATCGGAAAAAGCCTGCGCAAACCTGCCACCCAGTGACTTGAGCTCAGAACTGCCAGAGGTGGAAGCAGTAGGCAGGAGAATATTTCTTTGCTCACACAGGAAGGAAAAAACCTCCTTAATGTAAGAATGCAGTAATATATGAATGGAACAGAAATACTGAAAGTGCATATTCCTCCTAATTACATTCTATAAAAACCTTTGTTGGATTAGTTTAATTTGTTAAAAATTCTGCATTTGTTGTTAATTAAGTGCTGAATCGCCGAATAATGACAAATCACAATTCCAGACTTCAAACGTAATCCTGCTGTCCCCTCTGTCCTGACTGATGAAGACTGAGCTGCCCATGGAAGAGGAACAGAGATTATCTGTACTTGCTTTGCATTTGAAAGCCCAGAACTAAGGCTTAGGAATGCAAAACAAAAAGCAGGCCCTGCTAAAATAATTTCTACCTGTATTGATCATGTGCAAAAGGAACACAACAAACCAAGAAATATCTTTCAGGAAGATGGAGTTACACACGGACAAATAAATTAATTGATGTTTGGATCTAACCTACTTAACTTTAACCGTCTAAGTGAATTAAGAGTTAGTCACTCTTCAGCTACTTCTGCATTCTGTGGAGTATCCACCTCTATCATCTATTGAAAGAGGAAATCTTCCAGCATTAAGATTCAACATCAACATGAAGTGAACCACCTCTTTCTCTCTCTCTCTGCAGACCATATAAGGTCTGGAAAGACCAAGCTAGCCTAACAAATCTAGGCTAATATCAAGCACTTCAATAAAGTATCTAAAATATTGCAGAGTCAATCAGAACTTAGGATCAGGATATCCAGGACCACTGCTATCTGGAAGATGAAACAGGTGGCTGGGAACCTAAATACTCAGTCAATCTTCACAGAGAATTACACCTTACACACTTGCTGAGGCCTTTATTTGGCCCCAGATTTGTTCACTTGAAGTGCTTTGCTAGAAGTTGCCCTAAAATTTAAATCGCATTTCAGAATTAAATTTCCCCTAAAAGAAAAAAAATCCAATTTCCTTCTATTTCATTATTACGAGGAAAACCCAAAAGTGCATGTCAATGATACAAAAACTTTTGTTCAACATATTACTGACAGATGGAGAAAGTTCAAGTTCCTTTCTCTTGCATTACAAAGTCCACTGGTAAAGGCATTTTTACCTTCCTTCCATACTAAAATCACTGATTCACCAACACTTTCAGCCTGATTTTCTGTTTCATGGAACACAATTTCTTCGTGTGACTTCTGTCAGGTAGCTAAAAGCAATCAGCTACATAAAATTTGACAAAAAAAGGGTGGTTTTATTTGTTCTTTTACAAGGAATACATTTAATGGGGCTTTACTCTTTAGGATCTTATTTTGACTGACACTCAGACTCATTCCAGCCTTCATCTAAGGACAAACTAATGTCATTAGAAGGCTGTTCAAGCTTTTTCGATGTACTCCTAGGCACTGATTAGTACTGAAGTGTAAATATAAACCTATCAAAAGCATGGCTTAATAGCCACATGCAGGAAGTGTTCTGAATGATGCTAGTGTACTAGTGTAGATCTACATATTTTGTAACTCCTGAAGCAAAGCAAAATATACTGCAAACTACTTACTACCCTGTTACTAAGTTTGGATATAGACTTTTGGAGGTTTATTGCAGAAAGGGCTTTATGTCTTTGGATATCAATGGATATCAATGTTTTTCAGCTGATCTTAGCATACTCTTACTGGCTTGTTGGATAAGGACTTGCTCTCTCACTGAAAGACGTTTACAACTCAGAAAATGAGCAGACTGAGGCAACTCTGACTCCTCAAAGGACGGTTTTGTTCCAAATCAGAGTGGAATAGTTATGCTTGAAACATCTTCCCACACGGAGGTAAACAGACATTGAAAAAGAAAGCGAGAAAAAGAATCTCTTGGTCCATGCAAAATCAAATAATATTGCCAGCCTAAGAGAAAGACTCTGCAGGAGGTACTGTTACATCATTTTGAACACGGAGCTGAAACTGAACATGGCCCCTGATGTTCCCAGACACTACAGGCACCATTATCAACCTTTTCTTTCCACACCCATAGTTCCTCTTGGGAGCACAAAAACAAAGGTATCTAAATTTGAAGATTTTTGTATCATTTAAACCCAGAACAACAGAATAAATTATACACATGTGGGCAACCACTCTGAGGTTGTTGTTGAATATCAGGTAAATAGCATGTGATTAGACATAACCAGAAGGGATTTCTACTGGAGGTATTAATTTTGAGTAAGCCTGATGGAAGACTGTAAAAAGATAACCATACATGCAAACATGAAAGATCTATGATTACTCTTTCTATGTGCCAAAATGAGTGTCTTTGTATTAACTTGTTTAGCCTTCACACAAACTCTTCTTGCTCAGTGTTTACAGACTGTTTGGCTCCTACCCACCATCTGGCCCAGTCTTGTGCCAAATTCCAGAAATGTTGATGAGAAAAACATGGGTAAGTAAAAGTGAATGCATATGCACACTTTTTCCAAGATAATTTGCACCCTGTTTACCATCAGACTACCTACTTACCAGCTATATTCACTATTAATCAGAGTGCGATTTAACCGAGGTACGAAAATACTTACGTCAATTTAGATACCTGATTTCAGATATCTACCTGCAAGGGTCTCCATGTCTGTAAGACATCTAAATTGTAATTTTATTTTATGTTCTTAGCCTACTGCATCTTTCTAGACCTGAACCAACACAACAGAAAAGTGTAACAGAAAAGACAGCTATTCACAGTAAAGAAAACTGGGCTTTCATGTATTAAATAAGGATCTATAGTATCTTACCATAACATTTCTTTCATAATGTTCGTGCTCTTTCTCAAAATCTATTACAAAGCCATTTAGAGACCAAATAAATGTCAGGTCTAATGTGGGATCATGGGATGCAATGCACTGCATGGTAGCATTCTCTCCAACGGTGACATCAACATTCAACGGAGCTAAAGTAATCCTTGTAGCTTCTGTGAAGTTAACAGCAAACATGGAAAATTCCAATAAATAAATGTTTATCCAAATGTAAGCTCAGTTCCATAACTGTTTAATTATACATTAAACTGCTCCCTCAAACTCTACTTTACACGGTATTCATGCAGCTACATTTCAAAGGACCAAACTAAAGAGAAGAAATTAAACTTTTTACAATTGAAATGTCTAACGTCTATTTATCTGTCCTTTGAAAATGTCTGTGTTTCAAGTCTCTGAATCACATTACTGACTATTTAAAACTATTTTTATTCATTGACTATATCTCAGGTAGAGAGAAGACAGATGATGAATCTTATGTGACTTGTGTTGCATTTCTTGTTTTAATTATAATATTTTTTATGTTTTAAAACCTGTCTCTTTAACAAATGGAAAGTTCTACTCAGTTGTCAGGCTGAGTCAGATTCCATTAGAGCATTGCAGGGACTAAGATCTTAATTTATCTACTGAGAAACAATGTAATGGATGCAGAAGAAACTATGCAAATAGCTACATGTGGAAAGGAAAAGAAAATAATACAACAAAAGGAAGAAAGCTGTATATCCTCCAGCAATGTCTCTTATTATTACAGAAACAAAAGAAGGCTGAGCTCTCATGATACTTGCTGGAGATCTTGGTACATGCATCAAACTCATATGGTAAATTAGCAACACTGGAAGGGACTCACTGGATCACTGAGACCTGCTCCTTTTCTTTCAGAAATTATAATAAAACAAAAAGCCACAGAATATCTTCCTTATGCCATGACACATAATCTCTTTCCCATCAATATGAGAGTGGGAGTAAGGTACTAAAACCTGGAAGACAATAGCCATAAGAGAAGATCTATTGCTACTAGTTAAGACCTAGGTTTGGGCATGCTCCAAGGAGCACACTACACCCCACCATACACAGAGCAGTAAAAAATCCTCAATAAAGCCAACATTTCTTGTCCATCTGCCTTGGTGAGAAACCTTCCCCTGGATACTACTCTAAAATCTAAAACCTGGTTAATACTGAGAATATGAGAATGGCACAACTACTGGCTTCTGCAGAACAGAGTATCTCATAGTGCACTGGAGCAACCTGTTAACATCTGATCTCTAAAGTCCTAGCTACAGACACATGCTTAGGATAGCTGCTCCAGTCTAGCGTTGTACCTGTACATTCAGCATTTGGCTCTACCATACGTAATTTTCTAAATGTTTACATAAAGTACTCTACCAGTCTAAGAAGTTGTGGAAAGAGTGGTCCAGTGGCAGTGAGCAAACAGCATGGGGGAAAAACCATCAGACTTTACAGTGCCTGTCAGCTTCAGATTTAACTTTTTAATTTCCTGTAGTCATGCACAATGTCTGAGAAGTTTTATGGGCCACACAACGTGCTCAGGAACAGTATTTTCAAAGCATTCTTTGCAAGCCCTCATCATTGCACACAATATGAACATAATTTTGAAACATGGCAACTTGATCCTTCTGTTTCCACTGTGATGCAAGGGAGATGTTTTAGTCTTCTGGTTTTCCTTTTTAGATGAATCAGAGCACAATTCTCCAAAATTTTAAGATTTTTTTATACTCAGTTCATAAGGTTTATAAACATATGGTTTAAGTGTTTCACTGTGTGGACTGAGTATGCAAATGTTCTTCATTATTTTAGAAGGTATGATATCACTATTAAGGGACTGGATGTTTATTTACATAACATTTCAAAATAATAAAATGCCTGAGGGTAATATTACGACATAGAAAACTGTCAAAGATGATAAAAAGTAACTGCAAACGTTAAACAAATCTGATTATTCAAAATAAAGCCTTACAATTCATTTGGTACAATAAATTTGGTATAAATCAGCCAGAAAAATGCTTTTATATGATCGGATTATACAGATAAATTCTTACATTAGTACATCAATATTGTGGCATTGAGCTGTCACATCCAGCATGATTTCTGGAACAGACATTAAGAAATACATTTGATAAATGACACTTCTACTATCAGAGATACTTGAAAGACATAGCTGTTCATGAATGTCATCCTTCCTGTCTGTATTCTACAGCTATTTAGTTATTTGACTTCAGATTTAAAATACACAATTAAGGATATCAGTATTCAATCAGTAAATACTAATACCCATAGAGGAAGAGAATTTAATAGTGCAATCATATGGCTATATGCCCCCATATTACAAATTTAATGCATGCTTCTTTAACTGCAATGCTCTCTCAGACTTGCTTACCCCAACAAAAAAAAAAAAAAAACAAACCCAAACAGCTAAGGAAGGTCAGTAAAAGTTCCATTTCTCTGTTTGAGTCATGGGCCCAGAATTACACCTTAGCCTGAGCACTAAGCTACCAAATTGAGTGAATGCATCAAAATGTGTCAATGTAATGGATCAGAATTAATAATCTCTTATGGAAAAATCAACCCTGAAGACTGAGATACAGTCACAGAACTGGTGAAAACATACACAGTTCCTACTGAGCAATATGCTTTAAAAGCATCAATTCATTGTTTAATGAGCACTTAAATTAGAAAGCAAATATATAAAATGGCCTGCAAAAGTAATACAATGCTAGAACAAAAATCAGTGATATTGAATTAAGGGATTCTACCTGAGAGAAACTAATGCAATTTAGAGGTTTACCTGTCATTTCTAGAACACCAGTGCTATTAGCTTTTCCTCGATTATTTTCTGCAAAACAGGTATAGTGACCTTCATCCAGCTTTGTGATGTTGATAATTTCCAGGCTGCCGTCATCCCAGATACGTATGCTATTGAAAGCATAAAAAACACATCAAGAGACATTAGGTTTCCGTATTAGAAAGCAACACTTTCAGTAGAATTGTCGTAAGTGAAAGGACAAACCACAAACATCTCTTGGAAGCTCACATCTAACTACTGCATTTATAAACACTCCTATAGTAAAAAATATTTAAATAGACTGTGGCATGACTAGACACCTCATGTTGCTGGAACAACTGAGTGTACTGTTATTCATTTGTAGTCATTCAAATATTTTTCTTACAGTTTTGTGATCTACTTCAAATTTGAAAGGCAAACAGCACCAAACAGACTGGCTAAAGTTGGATACCCTGCTAGCTATTTGGAGCCACACTGCTAGTAACATTTTGGCATATCATTTTCCTGAAATGACACATTCTCCTGCCCCTGAAATCTGCAAAAGTGAGAACTAGCCTACAGGATAAATAGAACCATAAGGCAGAATTTTTAATATTCACAGTGTCCATGAACAGTCAATACTAACCGGCTCCCATTTACAAGCAATTCTGTTCCTTTGCTCCATGAGAATTTTGGCTTAGGAGCGGCTTTAGGTTTGCATTCAATGATTACCCGTCCCCCTTTAGCTGCTAGGATTTTCTTCTTCATAGGGTTCAGTTCAAAAGTAGGAGGTGAAGCTGAAAGCAAAAATTAACACAAGTACTGCTGTTAGTAATTTTTCTGCAGAATACAATTTATTTGCAACATGAAGGCAAATGACAGAACTATTGACTTGTATACAAGTGTCCATTATTCAGTCCAGTGAGAAAAATATTAACGATACAGAGATATGGTGAGAAGTAGATGGTGACCTAAAAGAAACAGAAAAAATCATTATGTAGTTCTATGCTGTGTTATACCAGAGGTTTCTTTCTGTTGATTTCTGAACCTCCATCTAAGTTTAATCTAACAAGATCAAAGTCCCCAGAAATCAACAGAAAATTCCTCCCTTCCAAAGGCCTTTTGATCAGTCCTAACAAAATTTATATTCCTGAAGGACAATTTCTGTAAAAAGTTGCTCACTCACTCATACTTTCAAATAGTAGTTGGGTTTACTTTTCAGAGGTTTTAACCCCTGTCTAGCAACTTTAAGGTGCCCTTCTTCCTCTTTGTACTTTTCTGTTTGGCCCACTGGCCTTAGGTGCACTCTCAGATGTACAGGAGTAATGAGACATGACTATAGCACGCACCACACTTACGTATCTGAGGTCAAACCTTTGCTTACTAATTTTCTCTTTATTTGTAAACAAATAAAAGAAAAAATGCTTTTAATTATTTTGCATCTCGGCGTACCATCACTGTTAATCATGCCAGCAACCGTGTGCATAGCTTGAGGAAACAGGGCTATTAGTTAATTACAGCAGTACAGAGAAAAAGTCTGATAAACATCCACATCTTGCCAACACTGAATTTTAAAAATGTGCATATAAAAAGTGCTCATTTCTGGGTAAGCCAGGCTGGTAGTGAGTACATAGTAATGGAAGAACAGTCAAGGATGATGTATTGTTGTGCACTGGGTTGGGTAAGTCAAGAATAGTTTAGCTCTTGGGAAAGTCTGAAGGCAAGTGTGAGATAGAAAGAACCCAGGGTAACTACTGCAGGGAAATCTCCTAGGAAAGTCATGTCATACAGCCAGTACATCTATTCTAATGACATCAGTAAAAATGTAAGAGATTGTTTTAAGCCTGAGCACTCTGGATCTGAAAGGCAAACCTTCAACAGGGTGCTCCTTAGGAAAACACAAAGGATTAATATCTAGATGCAGTCATCAAATGGGGCAGCTATATTGCACACAAACATTGCAGCTGGTCTGAATGGGTTGTAGAAGGCAAAAGCAAAGGAGAGAGAAGAGGAAGAGCTTCAAAGGCTTGGTGACTGACAACATGGTTTCTAAACCCCACAGAGAACTGAGTTTAGGTAAGCAAAAAAGAAAACACTTCTCTATCTGTTTTACAAGCTTGAGAGTGGAGTCAGCAACTCTACTTGCTTCATTTAATTTCTGCACTACCAGTTCCTCCAAGGGGTAATGGCAGCAAGCAAACACCAGGAATAATACAGCAAACATTCTCCATAAATTAGTAACTTGATTCCTCAAGTCGTTGTCAAAACCCAGCTAGGGAGCTCAAATAAACCCCACCTCACCTAGATTCAGTGAGGGTTCTCAGCTTTATCCTCACAGGAATCTGTTACCAAACAATGCTTGCAAATATGACCGCTGTCTTACTCAAACCTGAAATAGTAAATAGAGCAAATAATCCCACTGACCCACAATCTTCAGTTCAGCATTTGCATAAATAATTCCATGCGTGTTTTCTGCTATACATTGGTACATGCCGGCATCGTCAAAGCTCAGACTTTGCATTCTTAGTTCACCTTTCCGGAACTAAAACACAGAATCAATAAAACAACAAGATATTCATACAGACTACATATGCTGAAGAATTCACACCCACCCACATTTCTTTTTTTTTTTTTTTTTTTTAGTCACAGCGTTCAGAAGAGAGTCCCTCACACAACATTCAGGCACTGATGAGATTTTATTTTACCCATGTTATATTTCAGTCTTTGTGACAATGTGTTCACCTTCTCTTTTCAAAGAAAGATTCAGTGTCGATTGACATTTTTCTGGAAAATTCATAGCTGAGTGGCACTAGATACATCTATTCTTCAGTCCACTGTTACCATACCAATGCAAACACTACTGATTCAGAAATAAGAAACAAGAAATGAAAGTCATTTCATGCACATAAGCTTTGTTTTGCCATGCTCAGTGTTCAGTATGTTTTATTGTATGCACATTGTTTTACAACAGTAAAAGGTCAAAGCAAGTTGTAATGAGGTAGGAGTTTTTCAGAGGATTCCTCTGGGAGATACTAAAAAATTTTGCATTATTTTGTTTTAATATAAAAAGAAAATGTAGTAAATCAAAATAAAGTACTTGATCTATTTCTAAAAAACTGTATAAAAATGCACAAAGTGCAGTGGGGTAATATGTAAATTAATCAGTTTTTGAAAGATCATGTTAATAAATCCTGTTTTCTTGTGAAAATCAAGCTGAAAAGCTTTGTATATGAGTTAACTGGAGTGCACAGAGTAGAGGAAGATTAAAAGAATACTATTTATTTGAAAAAATAATAGATTAAAGGAACCATATTTCCTGTACTGTTATATTGAAAAAGATTTAAATCAGAATTTTTATAAGAAATCTTTGTCTTGTGCTAAGTGAAATACCTAATTAAAAGTTATCTGATTTAGAAACAAGCAATATTCTCAGGGCATTTTAAATATTTTTGCTATTTTGCATTTGGAAATCATCTCATAATATTAAGATACAGCATAATCTTCTGGTGTACTACTGGAGGATTACACACCGCTTTCTGCAATCCAGTATGCAGCTTTTGCCAGTGAAAGACAAGTTCAGTGGGGACTGTCAATTCGTTTGCTAAATTACTTGTTTGTAATAACTACTGAAGCTAGAAAAGAGCATTGGTTTTTCTCGTTTAAGCCATCTCCATATGGCAGATGGTGATATCCCTGTTCTCCCTCCAACCTCTCACATTTTTCTTAAGATACACAGCCAAAACAACGCTGCCTCATTGTCTTTTTTTGTTTGCCTGCCAAGATCAGTGTCACCACAGCTCAACAGATGCAGCATTACATTGTGCCCTCTCCCACTCTCTTTGTTTTTTAATAGCTCATCATACAGTATAAGCAATGGATATTAAAAATGTTATTGAAATGTCTGGACAGAAAATCTACTTTGTTTAAACAAAATATCCAATGCAATAAACCTAAATTATCAAAGGGTACTCATTTAAACTTCACGTCACCTAAAATAATGGAATTTTGCAATATTCTCTGGCTAGAAAAAATGAGAAAAAAGGACATGATATAGGAACACTGATAATTTAAAAATTACTCTTTCTTCTCTTGTCTCCACTGACTGCATTTTGTCTTACCTTTTTAAATAGACATGCATGTATAATGTGGTCAAAGGGATTATTTTTAGAGAAGTTCATAGACATTTTTTTTCCAGAGAGAAGAAAATAGCATTTACTTAAAAAGGCCTGGAGAAAGAGGGATATCCACCACCCTAACATGTGGTCAAAAGACAAGTTCATAACTCAGAGTTGAATATTACATAGCCTGAAGAAATGCATTTCAAAACTGCAGATTGAGATAAAACTTTAAAAAAAAAGATTTTAATGCCTAATGGAAGTGAAATCAGCAAATATTTGTACCATTATAATTGATTGTCTTTTACCCTTTTAATAGTGCATGCTTCAAAAAATTGTTTCCATCAGCTAATCAATCAATCCTGCGTTATCTATGGCAATATACTTACCGAGGCACCATTCTTCAACCACCTAATTGTTGGAATAGGCTTGCCCGTAGCTACACAAGGCCAGTATAGGTCGCTGCCTATATCCTTCTCTGTGTCATTGATATGTTCTACCCACTCAGGAGAGGCTGAAGAATGAAAAACATGTTGCCTTGTAAATATAGCAGATACATATTTAATCAGCATTATGTTCTGTTAATTCCACTGCTTCTTCCATGATACTTAACAGGCAACACAAAGTAACGATGATAACTCGGCAATGTACCACCAGCACAGGAAAAAATGAAGTGAAGATGTTTTTGTCTTACCATATAGACTCAAAATAATTTCAAACTACTTTTTATGAGAAGAAAATATGAAATTGAAATAATGGTTCATGAATGTCCAAAGACATAAGACATTACCACTTACACTGACCTGTAGATTATACAATGTGGAAATTACTCAATAACACCATAAAAATAGCTAAATGGCACGAAATTGTGCAAAACCACGTATGTACTGAAAGGGTATCCAAGAAAATATTCTCTTGGTCCAGAGAAGGTATTTAAGAAATCAATATTGAAAATGCCCCAGCATTTTTGCTTTTGATAAGCAAACGAACCTATTTATTAGCTTTACCCATTACAAACAGTAACAACCTTCCCACACCAATTTTGATTTTATCCCACTGAAGTTCAGGCACTTAACTGGGAGTATTAACCCAGATGTTCTGTACAGTCAATGAAAAGAGACAGAAATCTTCTGAAGGTAATTCAGATGTTATGTACAACCTTTTAATGCCACAGTTTTGTGGCAGTCTCAGTCAAGGAGTCTGGTTACTTGGGATCATTCCATTATGAGCAGTAAAATACAATTTTTTTGTTCCCTCATTTAACCAAATGCATGAAGGGAAGGGACAGAGGCTTGAGGAATAAAGAACTGAGTGTAGCTAATAAGAGAGTTAGAAAAGACAAATGAAACGAGGAAAAAAAGAAAGCATAACAAACCTAACGGTCTCTTTTTCTTCCTGGAAGTTCTTTCACTTCAAGTACTCTCTCTATATTTAATTTCAATTATGCATAATTATATTAATACTAACACACGTTACTGTTAAGGTGTATATACAGCTATCATAACCAGGCAAACTGAGTAGTTTTTCAATTAATACACAAATGTTATGCCTGGCATTCAGTGCATGAATTTTGATTTTGCTCTATTAGCTTGAACAACAGTGTGTCAGGATGATCCTATGAGTCAGCACTGACATCAAGTGTGAAAACACAGGTATTTCCAACACAAGTAAAAGCGACATAGGTTGTGAAGAATGAAATTGTTCTACCTACCTTGTACATAAATTCTTGCTTGATGTTTATCTTTTCCTTTATAGTTTTCAGCTTCACACTCATAAAGTCCTTCATCTTCATACTGAATATTGAAGATCTTAAGAACTGCACCAGACATGCTTATCTCAGCAGTGGCTGGCATGGGTTCAAGGTATTTACTCCATCTGAGTTCAGGAACCGGACTTGAAAAGGTACAGTAAAGTACAAATCAGCATGTTCAAGAACTGGCTGTTAAATTGCAGGCTACAAAAACGTGTTTGATGATGAAACGTGTATTTTCATTCCCCTGAATGAAAGCAAATAGTGCTCTACACTAACTTTGAAACACACTTACTTTCCAAGAGCAAAACACTCCAGTGTAACATTTTGCCCCAGGAGAGCATACGTGTCCTTGAACTTCACCTTGATATCAGCAGGATACACTTTCGCACCTAAAATGAAAAAAGAGATTCTCAGAAAAGGCACAACAGAAAGGAACACAGCTTTTAAAACTTCCACAGTTCAAGAAAACCGTTCTTAAAATTCCAGACAAAATTGTTCTTTATAGTGAATAAATAGCCTGGCCATCCATTAAGTCTGATTTATCACTGAACTTTTAATAGTAAGGCAGAATTGTTTTACTCAGCAACTAGTTATCTTTCTCTGGACAGTAATGCCTAACATTTTTTACAGAACAATGCTTTAACATAAAGTCATTTACTTGCATTCGAAGTTTGAAGATGTACTCTGTGTGTGGGTAGACAAAACCCCGAGCCTCTGTTTTCCACAAATTCTTTTACTGGATGGAACATTTTGAATTATTGGGAATTTAAACTCAGTATTATCTTAGTAAGGGTATGAAGGAGCTAGAGAGCAAATCTACAATTTAATGAGGGCACAGAGATGCAAATGTAATCAAATCTACCTACTAGTGATCCCTGTAGGACTCCTCTTGCAGTTCTTCTAGATGCAGATCTCAGTGTGAGTATTGGCCATGGAAAATTTGGACAAAGATCACTGATTTGTAATTACCCAAATTCAATCACAGTTCTTTACTGTAATATGGGAAATTTAACAAATAAAAGGGTCACTGAAATCCTGATGATCAGTTTAGGAGACTTTAGTGACTGACAGTCTGAAGTGGCAAAAGGGAACTTGGTTACCATTTAGAAAACGTGCAGTTTTCATGAAGAAATGCTGGAGAATAATCTAGTAACACAAAGTCACACAGGTAACTCAAACCCACACAGGTGTCTTAGGGGATTGGCCATGAGACACAAAGTCCTTAGGCCACCGTAAGACAGGAAATCTCAGCAGGGGAAAAGGATTTTCCATTTTCACGGGGGATTTCCTGGGGAAAAAAAAATTAATTCCTGAAGCTGTTTGTCAACTTTTACATAAATTTTCTGCTTCACACTCATACCCCTTTGAACCAATGCCAAGACCAGAAAAGATATTAAAGATTTTGGGATGAGTACAGGGGCTTATCACATAAAAGAGACTGGGACTCTGGGGATGAGAACTCTGTTCTTAATGATACGAAAGGAAATTCATGAATCAATCCAGGGAGATTTCCTTCACAGAGTTTTCATTATGGATGGGAATGATTTGGACCTCTGTATCTGGAAAACTAGACAATGTTGTGCAGTAGCCATTATAACTTGCCATATAATTCTCCTCACAGAGCTGAAAATAGTTATGAATGAGCAAAATTAAAATACAAACAGTTAGAACACTGGACATACATAGTATTTCCAATGAATACTTACGATCAGACTGTGGAATAAGTGGAATAAATTTACTGAATACACTCTTTGTTATTGAAGGGCTGGACACAAAACACGAATAATTGCCCTTATCTGATGCTTCTACATTTGCAATGTAGAGATTGCCATTCGTCTGTGACACAAATCGTCGTTTGTCCAAAGCAATGAATACTGGGAACTCATTTAGAAGCCAGCGATAACTGAGATCATCTGGAAGAAAATATTTTCTAGTCAATATTAAAAAACAATACTATCAACTACTTAAGCCATGGAATACTGTCTGCACAGAAATTACTTCATTCCAATTCCTAGCTTATAGATCTCTTCTACAGGAGAGGCAGATATTTAAGAGAGAATATACGTGCCTCAGTAGCCAGCTAATATCTGTCTACACCGAACATTGAGGTACTGTTGCCAGGAGCACAGATTACTGGGGACCCAGCTACAGTGTGCGCAGCTCCCGATGGGAACAACCTTCCCACAGGAGCCAGGGATGGTGGGAAGAGATGGGCAGCTGGGTCTTGACCTCATGCAACTGAGAAGCTCGGAAGTCCTCACCAGTTTTGTGATTTAGAGAAAACCTTAGAATATTTTAACTAGCAATACACCTCAGTTCTTCAGTTCCTTGCAATACTTAAACAGAGTATGAAAAGTAAAACATTATCCCATTTCACAAGGTAAAGGAGATGCTAACAGCCAAATTCAGCCCTCACGAAGGAACTGCAGATGCTTGAGGTTAAGGGCATAGTCCCTGCAGAGCCCTTCAGTAGCTAATGATGAGGAAAAGGCACTTCAAGAGCATAAATCACGTCATCTCTGACCCTCTGGCGGTGCCTATTGCTGTTCCATTTTAACAGAAGCCCATGATCATTTCTGTTGAGGTGACTTCATTAGGTGGAATGAAGCTGGACTCTGTCCAAGGCCAGCCAAAAGTCTGGTATGACACAGTGACACGTACTCAGGTCTTTTGAATGGTAGGTCAAGTCTCCCTTCCGTTATCCAGATTAGTGTGACTAATTTTATTTGTAGTATCAAAACCTCTTCACAAATTCAACAATAACCTTTATATATGGTCAACTACAAGCATATATTCAAAATAGAAACGTAACCTAAATGGTGATTCTGAAGCTGCATAAAATCTACTGTTTAAGTAAACTTAAAGAAAACTTTTAAAAATATATATTAATTTGTCTTCTACTCTTAAGCAGTTGAAAATGAAGCACTTTGAGCTGAATTACCTGGGTAGTGGTAAGGGGGCTCACAAAGAAGCACTGCTCCAACACCTTCTCGCACTTTAACCTCATAGCGTTCTTCAGGTGGAAAGGGATCCAGATCTAGTTTAAAAAAAGCAGAGGGAGGAAAACTGGGTTTTTCACTACAATAATTTTTTATTTTTTATTATTATTATTTTCAACTCTGTAGAAATTAATATAGAAATACAATATATGGCAGATAAATACCTGTGAACCCATAATGCCAGTTTTGTGCATTTTAACTTTGTTATTATCAAGTGCAATGGATTTTTTTATAGTATTTTAGTCATCACAATCGCAAATGCCAGGAAAAAAAAAAAAAAAAGCGGTGCAGATTGTATCCCTAAGAGTAGCCAGGTGAGCTACATTTGAAGAAGGAATCCCAGGAAGAGAAAGAAAAATTCTTTTAGGTTATTTTTCAACTGGTTTCTCCAAAATGCAAGTTCAATTCTTTACTGTAACTTAAAGTGGTTTCTCTAAAATGACCCAGCTGACCTCCCTGACAACTCCAGCAGCCAGTTAGCTCAGACACATCTTTTGTGCCAGAGATTTGGGACAGAAGTGACTCAGATCCCAGGAGAAACCTTAGCTGACCCTCTTTAAACCAACTGCCATGCAGCAGGATAAAGGGACTGTTGTAAGAAGATAAAGAAATAAGTCCTTCATGGAGCTACATATCATCCCACAGACTGTGGGAGAACAGTAATGGTATCTGCAGCGATAAGATGACAGTTATATGAGTAACTTCAGGTAGGTCAATAATTGCACTTTGCTGCTTCTTTTCACTCCCATTTTGTGTATCCAGTCTGAAATGAAACTATAAACATCTTGAGGCAGGGAACGTCTCTTGTGAAGCTTCTCTATGTCACCAAGCACAGGGAGACTGTAGAGATCCTGACTGGAGTCCTGCTCTAAATGCTACTGTGGTGTAAACAATACATTCATAACAGGCAAGTGCACAGCCTCTGAATGTAATATTCTACCATAGAAATCATCTAAGCTAACTTCATTCAGATTACTTAGCTTTATTCGATGGCAAGCAGATATCCAATTCTACTAAATTCCCAAGGCTGGCTCTGAGATCTAACTAAAACTTAAGTCCAAGAGCAGCCAGTCAGAAACAATAAAGAAAAATCAGGATAGAACTATATACAAAAAGAGATTAAGCAGAAAACAAGAGACTATTCACTATTGTAAAATGCAATGTATACTTAGATAGATCCAGTACACACTCTACATTATCTAAAAATAATTAATTCCTTAACTTTGTAACAATTACTACATTTATTAAATATGGTACAGGTAAAGGATTCCTCCAAGGCCAACCACATCTGTCAGACCTGGATGACTATAAGAATCTATAAAACTAATGTCATTATGCTTTGTCAAATGCATGAAAAAAACTCTAGGAGAGTTACATCAGTGTTCAGGGAAAGACACCTCTCCCGACTTCTGAAATACTAATGTATTCTGCTCAAACAGACCAGAAGATAATACAGATCTTTCCAGTGACTGACTGGATCTTGACTGGATCAGTGCCTAAATGGTAGACGTTGCAATAGGCCCCTGTAAGGACATCTGATTATTATTTTACATAATTTTACCCTGTGCCTTAGTGCAATCACAGAATCACAGAATCACAGAATTGTCTAGGTTGGAAAAGACCTTGAAATCATCCATTAACCTAGCACCAGTACAAGAAAGAAACGGGAACAGGTTCAGAGGAGGTCATCAAGATGGTCAGACACTGGAGCACTATGAAGAGAGGCTGAAGGAGCTAGGCTTGTTGAGCTTGGAAAAGGGATGTCTTCAGGCTGACCCAGTCCCCAGTACCTACACGGGAGTTCTGGAGAAGATAAACCCTCTTTACTAAGGTGAGAACAAATGATAGTCATCATAACTCAAACCCGAGGAAGCTCAGACAGGATGTAAGGAAACAGGTTTTTACAATCATTAACAGGAACTTGCTGAGAGGATGGGATCTCCACCCATGGATGTTTTCAGGACCCTACTGGAGATGGACCTGAGCAACTTGGTCTGAATTCAGAGTTGAACCTGCTTTGAGCAGGTGGTTGGACTGGAGATCCCCTGAGGTCCTTTCCAGCCTGAAAAATTCTCTGACTCTAAATTCGAAAGATAGAGAAACCCAGAGAGTTCAAACCCTCTGCTGATGTAACCACAAGTCATTGATGCGCCACTTCTTTTCCCCTGTCATCACTTCTGGAGTACTGTATGTGTTTCTGGACATGTACCTCTTCCTCAGCTAAGTGCTGCTTGCACAATCCCTACTGTGAATGTATTCAATTCTCCACAACTAGCTCCCAATTAATTTGGAATATTCTTTGATAAAAAATAAATTAAGCATACCATACTGACTTAGTAAAAATTAGCTACTTGACCAGACAGGTTTTGTAATCAAAGCCAAGGAAGCTCTTCACACAGACTGGAATACATCTATTCACATAATATCTGCAACAGTTTGAGTATATTCCCATTCCATTTGCCAGCATGGACCTTACTACACAACTACTTTCTATCTTCAAAATACTGACTGATCTTTCCTGAAAACATCAGTTTCCTTGTTGCAGACCTTTTGATCATCTTGTAAACTTGCCACTATTATTCATTTCTGCTTTCTTTGGAACAGATTAGTGTCTAAAATCTCTTGCAGAAATAGGAAAAAATTAAAAATTACAATCATTAGCCACAAATGTGTTGCTAATTTGACACTGCTTTGCATATGGACAGTGTAGAAAGGGAAACCTATCACTGCTTTTAAGTTATTTTAGTTATTTTAAGTTTACATTTGAAGTGTAGACATTTTGTTTATAGTGTCCTTGAGTAACTTTTGAAACTTAGGGACAGCCACCACAAATTTATAGACATAGGACAGGCAATTTATATATAAAAAACATTATGTTAGTCCCGAAATAGAATGGTCTATGTCAGGTGCAGGAAATACTGAGATGTAATTGTATACCTTCTTCCCACTTATGAAATGCTCTGTAGTCTGATTGGGACTTGATATCTTCTTTGCCTAAGCACTACTTGCTTATTACTCAATAATTATAATAAGTGTGATTCCATGAACTCTTAATTGGAAGACATTCATTTTTATCTAGAATGAAAGAATTAGCATAATCACTGCACTCTTATACGCATACAGCTAATATCTATAAAGTATGGAAATTTCTCTTTCTTGTTGTTCTTGCACCCTCTCTTCTATGGAATTGTGTTTTACTATTTTAAAACTGTTTCCCAGCAAACAGAACAGTGTTTCACCTCTAATTTTGCTCAGCACACACTAAAAAGCCACTAAATATTCCTGCAGGATAAAATTCCTTCCTTCACCAGTATGTATGTAACAGCTAAAAGATTTTAATGGGTTTTAAAGCACTGGATCTAAAAAGATCCAGTTCTATTAGAGACAGTGTTCTCAGACAGATTTATTGACATGAAATTTACAAGAGAATGTGGCTTTTGTTCCATAATTCCCGTGAATTTGACAGCAAGACAAAAATAAAATGCCTTGCTCATGTACAACTGGTCAAGACATTTTTGAATTCTTCTAAATGGTTGTTCTAAATGAACTCTTCTAAATGGTGATTTTTCAATCAGTTTATGCACAAGCAAAGGAACAAAAACTTCCACTAAATATCAGATATTTTCTCTATTAATTTTAGCAACTCTATATTCAATTCTTTAGAAACAGTGACTGTGGAAGGAAGTGTTTTTTATATGTGATCATAAAAAGGAGAGAGAAGAAATATAACAGTGTAAAGAAGAATGAGAGTAGAATTTCTTTAACAGGCATTTATCAGTTTCCAACTATCTTTTCACTTCTATTCCTCGCCTCTTTGCCCTACTATCATTTAAAAATTTAAATATTATATATTAGGGTTCTGTTCAGTATAATTGTCCAGTACACTATCAATGTTCAGCTCATGCAGTCAGTGAGCTGGGAGGCAGGAAAACATGCCCCAGACTCTTTTGATTCTACTTTTTTATCTATTATGTGTGTTGGTTTCATTTTAAGTAGCTACAGCTACTGTTGTAACTTTTATCCTACTGGTTGTTCAGGACTAGCACCATTGATGCCTGCTTTAGGTATATCTAAATATCCTGTAAACTGAATTTTGATGTTCTCTCCATTAAAAGAAAGTAAAAACCTGGTCTTCTATTCATTCTAGAAAATGCACTGGGTAAAATACAGACTGTGAATAAATCAGCTACGATGTGATCCATCAGCTCATTACAGCCTCTGAGTTTCCTTGATATGTGTGGTTCCACAGTCTTATAATTACTAGCAGAAAGCAGAACTTTTCACTTCATCTCTGATCTTATACAGTAAAGGAGAGAAGTCTGCTCATGGAGGCTGCTGAAAGACAAGAGGGGCACTAAGCACTTAATGTCAGGATTAAAGGGCACACAAGGCTTTGTGAATGGTCACCAGTGAGAGTGGATTCCTTTTTTTGTCCTCTGATGAAAAAATATGTCCAAGGAAAAAAGCATCTTAAGGCAAAATAAAATAAAAATTCCAAACACTGTCTTCAGTCAGTAAAATTTTACATTACTCTTCATATAGTACATCAGTATTTTACAACGGAAGTATTTGTTGGCTGTGCAGGTCTGTGCATATGCATGCATTCACAAGACTGGATCGTGATTGTCAGAGGCTGACAGAAATGTCCCCCAGCAGGGTCTTCACCGTAGCCTAGGAGTCAGGGAGCATGCTTTACTAGCGAGAGACACGCCTTCCTCCTGCAGGCATCCCAGTTGTGTTTGCACTGCAGCAGCGCCTCATCACCATATGCCCCCACCTGCGTCTTTCTTCTGCGACTATTTCCCCTCAGGTTCTACCATAACTTAAAAAGAATCTGGAAATTATTATCTCAAGATCTGGCTCCATGAGTCTCTTCAATTAATAATTTAACAATAACTCACTGAAAAGGATATCATGTCAGCTGAATGTTAAAGAATATAAATGTTTACAAAATTTATTTTGTGTTGATCTCTGCAGACTAGGGCACTTAAGATATTGTTTTTACAGAGTAATACAGCTATAGCACATGTTAGCAGAAGACACTGTAGTGTAAAACATTGGGCATTTCAAGCTAACTATAATGTTTCTACGTTATGAACGTAAACATTAGCTTACATCCAAAACTCAGAGTGGCTTCACTGCTTCTGACAGTTCCAAAGATATTCGACACTACACAGACATATTTTCCAGCATCCCTTGATTTCTCTGGATTATTGATAACAAGTCTGCCTCCCACCATACTGTAGCGATCCTTTGTTAAATCAATATCCCAGTTGTTGAGTTTCCACCTATTAAAAAAGAAAAGCCAGATGTAAGATTTGGCCCAAAAAAACAAACCTGGTAAGAAATGTGATTTGAAAAATAACTCATAAGTTGTGATACACTATACAGGAAGTTATTAATATAATTCTCTATATGTTTTAAGTTTTTCTTCAGCAAGAGCCACATAGAACTCCATAAGCTCTTTTAAACACAACAGTCACAGTCTGCTTTAGCCTTCTCAGAGATGTGGCATAGGTTAAAACCTGCTTGCTGGCCATGCAGTAAAGGATACTTGAGCTGGCTGTGAATGAGCTAGCTAGTGATCAAGCACTGGGATTATAAACATATTCTCAAATAGTTATCTAAGGCCAAATTGGCTAAGAAAATACTCTGAACCTTTAAAGTAAGGACTGATGAAATTTTTAAGAGCTTTTTGCAAAATTGCTGTAGGGGATGAAAATGTTTTGTAAAGCCTAACGTGCCAGTGAAGTCAGGGCAAAACCAGTCGCACTACTTACCACATTCAGAAGAGACCTATTTACGACATTCAGAAAATTGCTGGACACTCTCACCTTCATTACTGTAAAACCGCACAGCCAGTTCACTGAGTCACTGTATCTTTCACTTCATGGACTCAGAGGGGAACTCAGTGGCCCAGGTCTGGCCCTTACCGATTTCTACTGATTTAAAAAGTTAAGATACATGGAGTGGGAACCCATTCATGACTTATATCTATACCTATGTCCACAAGGGGGAGCCCATAACCTTCTTTGAAAGGAACTGCACATTTCCTGAACACAAATAGGAAAGATGCAACTTAAATCCATTTAAAGATCATAAAATTCTTTCAGTGTAAATAATACTTTGTCACAAAGTAAAGATAATTGTTAGTGTTTGAAAATGAGAGCGCATACCCTACATGTTCCTTCCTTATTGATGATGTACCAAAATATACAGAATACTTATCTGGAAGCTGAAATTGCAGTTGTCATAGAAAGAAACAATAATAAAAGTGGTATTAACAAAAAGTAAATTAAGACTAAATAATGAAATGGCAGGATTTTCAAGATGCAGTAAATAGCATTTAAGTCTTACAGGATTTTAGAGGCATCACTTCAGTGCTGCGAGACATACTACATGTCTGTATTATGAATAATAAATCCTCTGTTCAGAAATATCTAGGAATAACTGTCATAAGGACAGCTTATGTTGCAGTGAAAAAGCAGCGAGAAGGACTTATCTACCTCTGAGAGGAGAATTTTGGCTCATGAACTGCTGAAGGGCTAAGAAATTAAGACAATACATCAAGGTAGACTAAAATAATGATGTCAGGAAATAAGGAAAGTGGTCTTATTCTGTATTGCAATTATCATCACATCAGCTATCGGCACTAATTGTCAGATCTGTTCCTACACAGAAAAGTTCTGGAGGTGCAAGAGAATTCTTTGAGAGTGACTTTACTAGGTCAAATTTTGCAGAGTCCCTGACAGATAAAGAATAACACTAAAATTTACGTAAAGCCTGTAATCACTCTATAGATGACATGTTTACAAAGTCTTGCAGACAGGGTGTGGGAGTCTCTGGACAGGCTGGAAGTGATGGGGAAGTATATCAGAAGGGTACCAAATCGAAGTGTATCTGATCTCTCCACACTTCGACTCCTTTTCAAGCATGGGGAGAGCAAATATGTGCACAGGAAAATGCCATGTAGAAAACCTTGTAAAGGTACTAGAGCCAGGGATCATATTCAAAAGGGGTATTCTAGTTTCCCCTCAAATCCTTCAATCACAAGTGGTTCTGTACATGTAGACAACCTGTAAGCATATTTAAAAAAAAAAAAAAGGCAATGCACACTAGCTAAGCTGTTTTGATGGAAGAATACCATAGTTGACCACAATACTGTAACAGATTTAAAAGAATGCCCAGCAGACTCAACTGCTTTTTCTGTCCTAGAAGCCAGAGTCTAGGAACACATGTGAGTACTGAGGATAATTTAATGAAAAGGATCTCTTTTGCTGTCAAGAAATTGCACCTGTCCCTTAGTATGATGACAGCAGTTTTCTGCCCATGACTAGGTTGTAAATTAGTCACGGTCTTAACAGTGACAATCTTAAGTATATTTCTCTGTACAAAATGAGCAGATAATGGCTGACAAACTCATATGGATGCCCCAAGATCTCACAACAAAGCAGAATTGCTCTGCTAATAACAACACAATTATTCTGAAAGAGGTCATGTGTGAATCTCTACTAAAACTGGTTGAAACATTTTTTCAGAATGAAATCTTTCCTATCTTCAGTAGCATAGCTAACACATCCATGAGAATCTCTCTACAATATGATGGATGCAGAAGCAACATAGGATGTAGAATATCCAGGTCCAACAGCCAGTCCTCCTTTTTTCAGAGTAAAATAGGATAAAAAGCTGTTCTGAATCAAGAAGAACAAGGACTTGAACCTCAGTTATTCTTAGACTAAACTAGAAAGATAGCCTCTTAATTATTTTTTAAAGGTCACTTTTTTTTTTGTTTTGCTGGATCAGTATTCCTTTCAAAAGCTGAAAACATTTAACACAACACGAATATCCTGTTTACAACACTGTCCAGGCTTTTTGGCAAACTGAATCAAGGTTGATTCTTACTCAAAAATTTCAAATCTCCCCATTTTTCCTGCCTTGAAGACTCTGTATTGACCTGTTAAGAGAGTCAATCATTTAATACCACAACCTGAAACACTCACTGATTAAAAGATTTAAGACCTGAAAATCAAACCAAGAGACGTTACCTGTAAGTAGGAAAAGGAATTGCTCGAGCTCTGCAGTTCATTGAAACTTGTCCATCTGAAGATTCTTCTGGATAGATGGTATCAATGGGTTGCTCCTCAAAAACGGGTCCATAACCTTTGTTTCCTTCCTCTGAAAAAATGGTAGAGTTTGAAATTAATCACTATTTAATTAGTAGTCAAACGGAAGGTGAATTTACATCACTCCTTTCAGATTCAAAATGTGAAGACTAAATAGTGAGTCCCCCAAAATCAAGTTCTATATCCATCAACAAAACCAGAAAAGTACAGAAAACAGAAATGCTGGCCTTCCTTCACTGACTCCTGGTTCATTCCTGCCTTCTGAGAACTAAAGTAACTCAAACTATGTTCCTGTAAAACTACCTTCCCTGCCTTCTCCACTGACATCATTAATTATTTGTCACAGTTTATGCCAAATGTGATAGAGATAATTCTGAATTGAAGATATGCCCTTTAGGAATGCAGTAGACCATCTTATTTCACAGAGGCCAACAAATTCTCATCAAACAGGTCCAGATCCAAAGCAACTATCCAAACACTAGGTGTTCCTGATCTTACAACCTAATCGGTTCCAATGGTTTTATATATTCAGAAAGAATCTTTACTGCACCTGACAAAAAACCCTGTATGTTGGAGATCAAAGCTGAGAATTACATTGTTTCCAGAACACACTTCTGTCTTCCCTTTCAAGCTCAGGTATATGCATATGTTTTAACTTTCTTCCCTCCAAAATAAGATTTTAGAAGAAGTCCCACATTGAAAATAATTGAAGTTTGTGAAGTCAAGCACTTAAAGGTGAATAAATGTCAAACAGGTTTGACAACAAACTGGTTTTTTTTAAATCTTTATCCTCCATTTTCTGATGCTGTTGTAAAGGTTGCAGGCTCTGCCCACCCCTGATGCATTCCCTTCTCAATGCGTACAAGACTGCTCTTTGTGGTCTGTAAAAGCAAGACTAGGAGCAAAGGTGGAATGCTCTGGGAAAATTCTGCTCAGTAAATCCAGGATGTAACTGATTTTTCTGTGAGAACGGCAAATGTGCATTCTAGGTACAGAACGGCACTGTAAGGAGATGGTGCGTGCTCCGTAGAGATAAATTTTTTAGACAACACAGCTATCTAATTCTCACAGACTGAACTAACAGTATGGACACTTGCAAACAAACTCATGGCAAAAGCAAAGTACTACATGACTGCTACCAAGTTCACTTGCCATTCAAGTTCAGAGCCTTGCTCCAAATCCTAGAGATGCCTAGAGATCTGGAAAATGACTGCAAGAATCTTGTAATACAAGGGAAACAAACAAAACAAACCATTTTCCTAATAAGATCTTCAGAGATGGATTAATCATTTTAGCTTCAAAATTTCCAAAAGCAACTGTTAAGGATGTAAAAATCCTAACATTTTGCAACAGTTATCTGTGTGTCTATAAAAATCTACTACATGTCTTGCAATGCTACATTTAAAAAATCTTCACAGATAAAGAGATAAACTAGCAATGTAACAGATCAATGTCCTTAAATCAAATTACGATTTTGTACTCATCCCCTTAAAAGTCTTGCCTTTGGTTATAAAACATTTTAGACTAAATTAGATGGTTTTTAGAACAACTAAAAGAGAAGAAATTTCCATCTATGTAACTAAATAATGTAAATTATGTCAGTGATAAATATCATATATACATAAAACAATCTTTCCGCAGATATCTCTTTTATTGTTCTTAAATTCCATATTCATAGGTAGACACTGGATTACAGCACTAGCAGAAGACTGGTTACAAAGTAAGTTCCCTTTACAGTTCAAGTTTGGGGAAAAAGTCACTGTTTCGCCTGGGGACAGCAGCAGGTCCAGAAGGCACTGTTATGCTGCAACACGTATGGTCAGGCAACTTTATTTTAAAAAACTAAATCATGTAATGAGAAGTCTTTCAAAGAAGCAAAGATGGACAACTAGAAAGAAAGGCAGAGCTTCTGAAGACTGGTCTTCTTTCTTTGATATTTTAAAGTACAACACTATGTGAAAATCTACATATTGCTAGATCAAAAAGAAGTAATTTCAGACTGAAAAGACAAGAATCACGTATTTGCTTAGAGCCTGGAATGACTGAGACACAAACTTGATGGCACTTTCTGTGCAGTTCTTAAATACGAATACAGAATAACAACAGCCTCTAGCAGCAGATAGCTGTATCATATGCAGCTGACTCTTTCCACCTTAGGACTCAAATGATGTTACAGACCACTTAGGCATTTCATGGCATGCATTTTTAATGCTGCCATCACTATTAATTATACTGAGTGAATGTCTGTTTCTCACACCTATCGAATATGCTTTATAATGGCACTTCTGCTGCAGTCTATTACGAATCTGGTTTCAGATGTCTGGCTGAGCAGAAAAAGATACGTGGACTGAATGTCAGGTGTGGCAACCAATAAACCTTTCATTCTCAGATGTGAGTGTGGACCAGTGATACGAAACAACACGGGGGAGAAAAGAGAAGAGAAAGTGTTTGTGAAAAGATCAACAAGCAAGTGAAGTACCATGCCTGTGGATGAAGTTCGGAGAACGCAGAAGGGCAGACTAAGAATGCAAGGAAAAAGATCAGTTTATTGAAGTTGTGCCTACAAGAAAAAGGGAAGAAGTAAAAGCAGGGAAAGGAAGAAGGAAATGGATGCATTAGATAAACTGAGGATGAGAAGAAAGCAAATTTCATCTGCTCCAGTCCTGCTTTAGACAAGAGGATGGACTACTCGACCTCTCAAACATCCTTACTGCCCTATTTTATGGGTACATTTTTTGTGATTTATATTTAAAATTGGAGCAAAAGCTATCACCTAATTCTGACTATTCGAGGCATTTTTCAGGGAACTCTGAAAACAAGACTTTTCAACAGTGCTAAAATGTTATTAGGAAGTCTTTGCAAAGGTTAAGAAAATCTCTACACAGCTGATGAGATCATGGATCCTGTATAAGAACTGTTGCTGCTGGAGGGGTGGCCCTGTCATCCCTTCTCCAAGTGATACTTGCCAGCTGGGCAATGTAATTTTTCCTCTAGGCACTCCTGCAACACCTCTTATGCTTGTCTGACTTTTTAGGTAGCTGTTAAAGCTAAAGAGAGTAGAAAATCTATTCAATTCTAGCTTTCTGGGTTAGTTTTCTGCCAGTTTAGTGAGATAAATTTGTTCACTATGAAGATCTGTGCCAGTGCAAAGGGTGCAATAGAAGCAGGGGTATTGGCTTCCAGCTTTTGAGCAGAAAAAAGTTGTCTTATTAACTGAATCATCTGAAAGAACAACTGCCTAAGTAAGACAGATATACCTGAAAGCCTTACCAGTACTTACAGATGAGTTACAAAGTTATGTCAGTACACCTTTATGTCCCTGCACAAGCCTGTGAGAGAACATAATATAAAATATCCAACACATTCAGAGAAAAGATACCAAAAGGATGTCTGAAAATAACAATCAGAAACCACCTGAGGGTGGTTGAGATGACTTGAAGCTTGGGACACTGTGAAAAAGGGAGGATGCAGGTGTTAGATCTATGGCTATTTTGTGGGAATGGCAAAGTGATCTTGGACTGCTTTGACATTATTGCAATGAAAAGAAATAGATATATCTAGGGCAAGGAGATGGCATAACTAGAAAACTGCTTGGGATACAACTGGGGAGGGAACCAGAGGAACTGAAACAGAGAAAAAGGAAACTTCGTGTGGTATAAATGAGCTGCCAGGGAAATACTGTCCAGTGTAGACATCATCCTACAGGTATGACTTTCTTGGCAGAAATGAGGACAGTCTTAGGGGAAAAGTGAAGGAAATTCTCAACTGCACACAAACATACACACCCAGAGCTCAGCTTCTTCCCAACTTCCCACCCAGCCCTGTTTGAAAAACCCTGTTCTGAACAAATACTCTGTGTTTTAATATCTGGCTGATTTTATTAGTTGTTCAGAAAATTCCTTACCAGCTGTTTTCTTGGTCTGGCATTATCCCCATCGCAACAACACATTTTTTGTCAAATTTCCAATTATCTAGACTTTTCATGTCTGGGTCCCAGTCCATCCAAGACCTGACACGACATATGCACTCCTAATATTCAGGGCAACATGTCTTCCATTTTTTCACTTTTCATTTTCCCCAATTTTAATAATTTTAAAGACAGCAAATGACCTGCTGGTTTTTTAATCATAAAAATCTCTGAAAAAGGGTGACTAATTATCTGATATTTCTCCCTACCTGATCTTGGTAGATCCTACCAGATTTTCCATATTGAATCATCTCAAAAGGTGTCTTTTTGACTGATTCTAAAAATCTTCCAATAAGTAGGACTTCATAATTTATTTTACCAAATCTATTTCAATGCCTAATAATGCTTACAATTAGAAGACTTTTCTTTTTAACATCTAAAATTTAGTATCTAAAAATCTTCAACTTTTGGACCCTTTTTATTGATCTTTCTAATTTTACTAAAAGTTCTCATATTAGATCTAAGTTTCATCTTCTAGTATTTTACTGACCTCTTGGGTCTTTCCTCTTATTAGTAGGAAATAATGAAGAAAAAATTGCACCAAGAGTATTTGCATACAACCATTCATCTTGCTCTTCATGTGCAATGGAAGTCTTTTAACATAAATATTTACATTTACTAACCAACTATGCCAACCTGTTACCACCACAGACAATATAAAATATTGAACTCAAACCAGCAATTTCAGTAGAGTGCTGAGCAAAAAATTCCTCTGTTGAGAGAGAGCAGGGTTAGTTTGCCTCTTTCAACACCAGTCACCCAAATAATTTTCAGACAAGTCAATTTATTTTATTATCAGCTAATTCAGTCCTTACATGCATCTAATTAATTTTGAAAATCGATTTTGCTCATAGATTAAGGATAATGCCATGAAGTAAAGCTGCTTATAATTATGGGAGTCACTGTGTGCGTGAGCACAACCAAAGGGAAGTTAAAAATATGTAGTTTATTAAAGACTACTGTGAATATTTTTAGTTCATAGGAGAAAACAGCAGTTCTTAGGCTTATTTTTTTCCAATGCAGAAAATTAAATAAAACCTAATTGTTTATTTTTGTCTTACTCATTCTCAGCTACAGATTGCACATACTGCATATGTTTTTAGCTATTGTTTTATGTGTGGCAAATCATGGAACCTAAAATGCTTTTAAAGGCTTTTCTTATAGATAATTTGGGCTTGCAGCACTCCAGCATCTCAAACCTTAATGAAATGACACAGGAGATAAAGTTCAAAAAATGAAGTTATGACAAGAATAGTAACTCCTTCTTTCTACTATGTCTACTTTCTTGTGTACTGTAATAAATTCAAAGTAAGACTCTTGACATTAAGTGTAGCCTTTATCACATGTAATTTTAAAACTTAGGGACTTTGTCCAAACTAGTCATATGGGCTTTCTTTAGAGGGATCACACAAGCATTTCCAGCAAGTAATCAAGATATCCCATTCTCTCTTCATCATCCATAGAGAAAGCTGAAACCTATAGAACATACTCAACCTTCAGATGGTTAAAATAAAACGTGATGAATCTTTCCATAAGAGAGTCTGGAATTACCTGACTGTATCTGTGCAACATGACCTGGAGTCTCTCGGCCGAGCCCACTAGCCAAAGCCTACTCCTGGCACTGAACCCAGAACCAAAGCCTCCTCCTGAAGGTGAACCTTCTGAAATAGCTGTAGCACCATCACTAGCAACAACAGGAATGCTAATGGCAATTTATCTCCCATTTCCTCAAGTGATAAGATTCAGGAGGAAGGGTGCAGTGATGGCACCAGCCCACTCCCACAACTGATGAGGGATGTATTATTACATACTTGGTTTTACTTGTTTTGCAGTAGCATCTAGAAACTTCTGTGGACAGACAGGAAGCACATGGTCAGGCAGTACTAAGAAAACAGTCTTTGCCCTGAAGACATTATTATTCCACTCCAGCGCAGCACCAGAAGTGCAACTGCACTTTCTCCTTCTTAGTTGTTTTTCAGGGCTCAGACACCCAAAGAACATGGAGAAGGTCAAGCAGGAAGAGATACTATTGTACTTACATCCTCACATGTCCAAAGATAATAGTGTACCTGTTCCTTCTTAGTCAAATTTGAACATCCTCTAGTGGATGTCACAGAAATATACAGTTTTGTCCATGAACCTTATGCAGAAATGTACTGAAATAGTGATTTTATCTACATATATAGGAACATAATTTCCACCGTACCAGTTAACTCATCAGTTCCTTTTCCAAACTTTCCAAATAATTTTTTTGATGCAATACCTCTACATATCATTTACTGCCAACACAGATACTGCATTTTGATCTATAAATAATAAATCTCAAAGTGTAGGTTTAATCTATGAAGTTCCTGGGAGTAAAACTACTGTGTCTTTGGGTATCTGCCTTCATGGGACTGTAAAGTCTAGAGAGCTTTACTAAATCCATTTATGAAGCAGAATTTCGTGCTCAGATTAAATATGACATTAGATATGACAAATAGATATGTGTGAAGCTGAAGACAGCTTATGAGTTCAGCAATTTTCTATTTTATAATAGAGCCAAGAAAATGGTAACCCCATGCAGCTGGCACATTGTGGCTGAAGTAAGGCATCTTACTCATGCTGTAGTACTTCATTTAACAGAGTCAGTCTCATCACCACCACCACCAATTTTTAATGACTCTTTCTAGGTCCAATAATGATCTTTCCCTTTTTTCTATCAGTTTTACACTTGGATAGCTTCAGAGAGTTAGAAATTTCCTGGATTGGCACTGACAAGGTGAGAACTGGCTGCTGGTGTGTTGTTTTGCAGGACACCAGGCTAAAGGAGCAAGTTACAGCACAGCAAACCCAGGGCAGTACACTTCCTCTGACTTTTGTTGCTGCTTTCAGCACTGGGAATTGTAAGGCTGATCTGTATCACACACGCAGGAAACATGCACTAAGAAGGAAAGAGCTGATGATCTTAATCAGGACCTCTGTATCACATGGCAGAAAATGTGGAAAAGGGAAAAAAAAGACCACTATGTTTACTGGTAGATGCAGCTACTAGTAATTACACATTACTTCATAGTTAACATTTAACAACCACCGTAATTCAAATATATCTATTTTCTTCCGCTCATGGACAGCTGCCACAAGTACACGGGGAGTTACTTTATAACTGATCTGAAATGTTATTTTGTAGGGAACCTGAAATGGAGCATTCCTGAAATTTATTTAATGAAATTATTTGTACAGACTGCTACCTGCCTTTTCAATATGCTTATTCTCACATTTTGCATAATCAATTCTTTATCTAATCTGAATACAGAAAAGTAGAAGAAAACAAAAAAATCCCAAAGGGAATAGTATACTGCAATTTTACTGTTAAGTCTTTTATAAAGATGTACTCAAATGTCTTGCACAGACAGGTCACTAAATCATGTTAGGACACTTGTGCATCATTCTGTCTTCATAAGGCTAGTATGAGAATAAGCAAAAATGTTATAAATTAACATTTACTCTCACTTTCTAATTTGATATACTGAGAGAGATTTCAAGTACACCTTAATTTTCTACATTCTTTACAGGATATATCTTCCCATGTTGGCTTGTAGGGTAGTTATATTTCACTCAGGAGGTAAAAATAATCTTTTAAATTTTTCCCTACTTACAAAGTTATTAATACTTTTTCTTTTTTGGAATGTACAAAAGTGACCCACATTTGGTTTCAGAACAGAATTGTCATGGCTGATATACAGTGTTACCACACAATTTTTAATAGTTATGTATTTCAAGTGATTCATCATTAATAGTTTATATATAGTTATGCGACAATACATTGGGAAAGTTGATTAAATGGGAAGTCAAATGTAAGATTGTCACTTCACTCAAACCATTCATACGTTGTGAATCATGTGCAAGAGATTTTAATGGATGTCCAATTGTATATTTGCCTTATTTGTTCTAAAGTGTCTTTAATCTCACTAAATCCTCAAATTAAACCACAAAAGAATAGGTAAGTAATTGAATCATAATAAGGGAAACAGCTGGTTAAACAAAATGGAGCAAGTGTTCCCTTAACCAGTACTTAGGGCACTCAGGCTTCTGGAAGGGCTTCCAGATCCAGCCCCATTTCAGAAGTGCTTTACTCAGGAAGAACAACTTGCTTGCACAGAAACCAACAGGAAACAAAGAACAACTTGTTTGCACAGAAAAGCATTAGTGTGTAAGGCACCATATGCAAAAAAAACTAACAGAGGAAATGATGATGGATATTAGTGAAATACAGTGAAGAACTGGCAGTAAAATGTGGGGCTATATATGTCTATGAATTCATATGCTCAGAAACTACAGTGGATGTATCCTAAGGCTCTAATCCTGCAAACACTTCTGTATATGCATTCAACTCCATAGTAAAACAATTCAAAGCTCTGAGACCAGAAGACCAAACCTCCATATACTAGAAGGGAGTGCTATAAAATAAAGGAAGAAAGATTTGAACGCTCTTCAAGACCTACAGATTGTATACTTTAACAAATTACCATTTTCCTTTAAAACAGAGAAGGCATAACTGTATGAATTTTCCTTTCCGAATGTCTGCATAAGACAACTCATTTTGAAGATAACTGTAGGAAGATTAGCAGTATTTTTTGATGAATAAACACCAAATGATTCCATTGTAATGAAAATATATTTTCAATGAAAGATGGTAATAGTTTTAGTAAGGGATGGCTACAAGAGCTTCTGCTGGAAATATTAAGATCTTTAACTTCATCTTTAGGAAGGGTAAAATGGTGATACTGTTTGCTTAAAGCAAATAATAATGAGACAGCATTGAAAGAACTTATTTAAGTTCATTAAAGGTCTCATATTCTTTCAGGAACCTGATCCATCACAAAATTTAAGCATGTAAGTCAACCCAAATCAACAAGCTTACATGTAAATGCAATGTCAAGCACACGTTCAAGTCCTTTGCTGGATAAGAATCAACTTGGTTCTAAAAACACCACAAATTGTGACATGAACAACAATAGCAAATCACAGTGAAAAGTCTTCCAAAGGTCAATGTCAGAAAGAGCTAAAACAGGTGGAAAACCTTAACATCTCATCACTCCCACTGTGCACTGATATAAAATTATTTTAATTAGCATCTTTATTTTTCTAACAAGCCTTCTTTTTCTGTTCCTGCTTCCTGTACACCTCTCTATTTCTCTGGCTTTTAACACTGCCAAAAGTGGCTGCTCGAGACAGTCATTTGGTATCACTCTCATCAGTATTGATCTATCTGATAGTGTTGTATCCTGTTACATATTTTCACATGAGAGGGACAAAGATCTGTTAACACAGCACATGGCTAGATTAACCTTGAAGGCTAACAGAAGAGCTATGGACCCATTCAGAGCTTGCATCGCAAGCCTAGAAACCATTTGATATTTAAAAATAGATCTCATACTCTTTTCAATACGTTCCAGAAATGAGGACCTACTAGTATCTGAGAAGCTCCTGCTCGGAAACAAGATGGTCTGGGAAAGGGTCAAAATATCTCTACCAAGTCCACAGGAAGGCAAACAAGGCAATTCCAGGTTTCTGAGCATTATGATCACAAAACACATTACGATTATTTATTTACAAATGTCAGACACTCTGCAGTAGCATGAAATAGTCTTCTAAGATCCAAGCAGGGACATGGCAAACAAGGTAAACAGGTATTAAGTATATTCATCCACTTTGTATTTTAGAAGAAAATGCTTACCTCTCTTTAGCAATTGTTAACAATGCCATATGTTGTGGTAAAAAGCTTTAAATAATACAGATTCTGGCCCTCAGTTCATAACATGTATCTCTCTGGAACCTACTGTACCAGAGAAAATCCAAGCTGTATATAATTTAAGGTTTGGGGGTTGGATTTTTTTTTTTATTTCTCTCGTAATTAAGTGGGAAAAGTTGTACTTGGCATTCATGGGAAGCTTATGTGCTGAAGCAGTAACGTGTTCATGTCCACAAAATGCATGATGTAGCATTTCGTGGTCTATAAAGAAGATTCTGTCATCCTGATGGAGAAGAGGTACCAGTATAATCCAGCAAGACACTAAAGGGACATCAGTTTCCAAGAACTAGTCAGCACTCAAACAGTAACCAGTAACTACTCAAAGCAGTCCCACTTCTTATTATACGAATGGGATAGATTGTCTTTGGGAAGGCTGCCTCTACTTTTCTGGACTGAAAAGAGCAAGAGAATTACTCCTATCTCATATGTGCCAGTGAAGTCCTCGAAGAGACTCATAGTTAGTTACGCAGTTTCTCCTTTACAGCAAGTTTCAAGTATGAAAAGCTCCAACCCTTGACAGAGCAAGTTTCTCCACTTATGCCTAAGAATGACAGGGTACAGTTTGCTTGTCTTCTCAGACTGCCAAGAGGAATGCCAGCCAATACCAGTTATAGTACTTTTAAACACACTCACGTCTGCCTATTAGATACTTAAATAATTTAGGTGGGTTTTCCTTAAAAATGTGTTACTTCAAAAGTGACTTGATGAGCCTAACATGATCTCATGGGAAAGCTAGTGCTTGGCAAATTAGAGATGAAGGTAAAGTGCAGTAGTTACTCTTCACAATGTCCTCCTCACACAAGCCTTCCAAGTGCATATGAAATACCAGCAACGTACTCAGAAATTCAGCATGCTCTCTAATAGCATCCTCGTGTACTCATCAAAATAACTGCCCTGCCCCGAGAGGCCCTGTGTCTTACTGGCTTTCTCAAGTTACCAGCTTTCACTGAAGCTTGGGGTCCTAGTGATTCTTGAAAATAAGGCATTAGGCTCCCTAAAAAGCAGACGTGCTTTTGACATTTTTACCCCTGGACTATTACCTCATTTAGCACAACCCAAAATAGTCACTAGAGTGACAAGCTGCCTTTTGAGGCCTCAGCTGACTCAAACTCAGGTACTGACTGGCTCTGCGCTACGAAATCCCAAAGTTAAAAACAGAATAGTTTCATCATAAATAAAATATCAGAGGAATACAGTAACATTTTTTCCTATTGATTTGACTTACAGCCAAATGTAATCAAGTATTCATTAAGCACAATAAAATATAGGGCCTTTGCAGCTTTTAATTAGTCTTTTGGAGGAAGAAACAAAACAAGCCTGTTGCTGCAAAAGACTTAATTCTTTTGGTGCAAGGTTATTATCCCAAGTGAAGATACGCTTTGGTTCATTGATTTATATGGGATATACTAAATAAGAGGAAAGGTTAAAATTCAGACTTAGCAATAGGATATGAGTTTAATGGGGAGTCAAAGGCAACTTAAAAGTATGTTGGAGAGAGCCCAGATGTCAGGGGAAAGAGGAGAAGAGTCAAATATTACCAGTAATAGGCATGAAATAACTTTTTTGGCAGTGGTCTGACAATCATCACAATGTTCCCTGAGGAGTGATTTGCTGCTCTCATTTGCCTTACACTGCTCAAAGTGCACTTTGAAAAGCAACCCTTATTATAACTGTCTGTTCTATCAGTAAGTGAAAGACCAAATTACTTACAGCTTTTTCATCAACTTACATCTGCAAGACTGCATTTCAAGCACTAATTTACCTGGAAAATAAATATTGCTCCTGTCTCATTGCAAATGTTGATCTCTGTCTAAACTTCCAATGCACTGATTCGTGTAGTATTTGCTTCCCTTCAGTCATGTAAGTCTACTGATGGGAAATGGCCAGTCATAGTAACAATTCCCAGCTTCTGCCTTTGATTACCACAAAACAGAACTGGCTAAAAGTCAGGGGTTTTATTCCAAGGCAAACTCCAAATTTCTAAAAAATATGTATTTCAGTTAAATTTCTTGCACCAGGAAAAAAATCAACTTGAAAACAAGTAAAAGCCCTTAGCTTATATAGTGTCAGAATACCTGTCACCCTTTCAGGCCAAATTCTGAACATCTCAAGTCAGTGTAGCTTCAGGTTTTCAGCTTCCTAGCTCCTTGTTTCCCAAGCACTTCTAGCTGGTAAGTCTGAAAGCTCTTGATGCTCAATCAAATGCATTAATTCTGAATACCTGCAGGTTTTTTGGCTGATATCTTTGAACTTGGGTGAGACATCTCAAAGGACATTGGACCCTGGAAGCTATCAGTTTCCTGGCTCCAGAGCAGTTAATATAGTATGTCTGTTTAGGAGCCATGGGTTGCAAAAACCTTGACTGGTGGTTCCAGAGTCAGGGATAGGTTTGCCCAAAGGCAATTTACAGGGTAGAACCACCTAGAACTGTGGGTCCAGCATGACAGGAGGCAAGGTGAGCCAAATATACTTCCACAGAAACTCCATGTTTTGTTAAAAAGTGCTAGAGCAGCTTTTTCAATACTCTGCTTTCAACATCTGCTCCCAGCTAACTTGTTTCTTCACTCTGGTGCTTGGTGCATCTTGTTACTGAAGCAAGAACTCATGATCTTTACTCGAAAACTGCCCCCAATTCCCACATTCTCCATTACTGTTGATGTTGCCAGCATTCCCCTTGATAGTATTGTGTGTGAAAGAACACCTCCTAGAACTTGACCTGATCAGTCTAATTGTGCTCCCTCTTTCTCTACAGTTATCTTTCACTTTTTAATCATACTGTGAACACTCCCAAGCAACCCCTTATATTTCGTCTTGGTTACTGCAGCTACGTATTTTCTGGATAACACGACATTTTCGTTGCCAAGAAATACATTGAAAAGGAAGATTTTCTAAGACTAACTGCCAGCAGTCCTAGCACTCACTTGAAATGAGAAACCCTCCAGCAAGATTCAAGTGCTGGGGCAGAGCAAAGACTGCAACATCAGATTTATATAATCCAGTTGGGTGCCATAAACCCTAGATGACAGAAGCAGACTTTCAACTCAAATGGACATTTAATTATTTATACAAAGTAGAGCAGGTCTAAGGGTAGAGAGTGTGTGCACTACTCAGCCTTGCATTAATACACCAGAAATAATGAACTCCCTCTGATTGTGTAAGTCTATGAATCTTGCACATTGGAGGATGGTGCCACACCTTTACAGATGGTGGTAGGTCTTATCTTCGGCTGTTGATGAAAAACACAAGCAAGTCCTGGATTGACTCCATACCAGAAGATAAGGTAGGAAGTTTCTTCAAACTGGGAACAGCACTATTTAGAACCTGATCCCATTCAAAACCCTTCACACCAATGGCTCCTATTCTTACAGGAATCATAGCCTAACATAGCCAATTACAGTCAAGCGAAAGATCAAACGAACATTGCTATGAATATATCAACAAATACTCAAACTGCATTCAATATCACCATATACATCTTTGTTCTTCCTATGTCACTTACTTGTGACTCTCATAGCACACAATCTTCCCATGTCATTCTAAGGCACCTGCCAGGAGGTGCATTCTGGTGCCAAGATTTCTGGCTTCTGGGCACAACTGCAATGTGCATAATACACAGGTAATAGCATTAATCATCTGGCCTTGCCCATCAAGAAATTAACTGAACATCTGTTCTAAGTGATTGACTCGACTTTTTATCAACCAATGTCCAGCACTTGCTTGGCTACTGCAGCTGATGATTTTGTTTGATGTCACTATGTGCAGAGTGAAATCACATATGTAACACTACTGAGGGTAGTTGTCAGCCCCTTTTTTCAGGAAAATCCCAGTATTAAATTGAAGTGGTGAATTTTAATTTTTAATTTTGGTGCTACCAGCAACCCACGTATCTTAACAGAGAAAATGCCCTTGAAACACATAATAAATACATTGTAAGCATGAGATCACAACATTTTAAAGGTCTTTCGTTTATTAGGTGTTAGTATATCCTCCAGAAAACTCAGATATGGATTAAAGAACTGAGTTCAAACCCTTCATAGACTAAAATAATGTTCTCAGTAAACCAAAAAGCACTCCTATGAGCTATGGAGTAATTTCTTAAAGGCAATGAGCTTATATCACAGTATTAATCATATTTTTTGACTCAATAATACAAACAATATGGTCTCATGGTAGAGAAACTGAGGCAATGCCTGAAATGGTAGGCCAGATTAAGCAAGACTATGAACAGCTCATTTCAGCTAGGAACTCATTAATTGCATGAAGAACCCAGAACACAAGAATGTTTCATGAAATGCAGTAGAACTAGCTTTATGAGTAACTTTCCCCTCAAAGTAGGGAAGGATCTAAAGCCTACCTTGAAAATAACTGAATCATTAGTACACAGTACTTGAACTTCTCAAACCTCAGTCAATATTTTGCGTATGCACAATTTAATTATTCTGCTTTTCACATGCTCAGGTCTCAGTTCATGCAGTCTGTACATAAGCAAAACGTTTTCTTTCTTGAGAAGAAGTCTGCTTATGCTGTCAATCCAATTCATCATAGCAACTAAAAACCAGCATTCATTTCAATTGTTATGGAAGTCTGAAACAGGCTTTACAAATCTCAAAGTTGTTCAGAACAATTGGAATAGGAACCAGATTTTAATCCTGAATTTTAACCTTCCAAAGAACTCCTTTCATCTCTTACAACTGAACCAAAATTTCAGTTGTAAATATCTCTGTGATTTCAGATGTTAGAAATACGACTCCTGAATGTTTTAATATTTACAGCCCCATCTCTATTTATGAAAAGTTTTACCATTTGCAATTTAAAATTAAAGTCAGTATATGCAGCACTTCCCCACTGTATTACAAAAACTACCACTATATTGTGCCAGCAGGATTTTATGAATTTTATGAATTTTAGATGGTGTGTATATTACAAAATTTTGTGTTTACTGTCCCTTCTTGTGGGCATACTTCCTTTGTTCTAACCACGTTGATCATCTGTGCACAAATAGATGGTTGATACATTTTTTATAATCTAGAGAAAGACATAATTCTGTGTACTGAATTAGAATAGACAAAAAAAAATTTAAGGTCTAAATCTCTGTTTTTTCAAGCTTTGAATTACAGCTTCCCTTGTCAAAAGTATGCTTCTTTATAGCTTCATTATTGATATTTAGTAATTCATTGTATCTGCAGCAATAAATTAAAGCTATACAAACACCATAACTGACCTTGAAATGCATAAAACTGAAAACAGTTGGTTAAATGAATTAACATGGGAGGTCATCTTACCTGCCAGGCAGAAGATGAAACAGGGTGTAATAAGATGATAGATGAAGAGCCACATGGTTATCTTCTGTTCAGCGATTATTTCAAAAGGAATTGTGCCTTGCAACATCAGCATTCAGAGAGCTAAAAATACCTGATCAGAGAGAAAGAAAAAGGAGTGAAAAATTCTGACATAAGGCTTTATCTCTTATTACATTTAACTTGCTGTGTTATCTGTCTAAACTGAATACTTAAGAGTTAATATAGGATGGAGTCTTTTGAATAATAAATGCATTATCAAATCTGCTGGATCAAATTAATGATTTTTTTTATTCAGAGAAAACACTGTTTAAGAGTACTCAGATTTTCCGGTTATAGTAAATATATAGTAAATGCTAATACTGAACATCCTCTTTTAGACTCATCTTCCTAAACCAAAACTATGCTTTGGATTGGATCAAGATGCTCTCTCCAAGAACAATTCACATTATTAGAAATATTAAAATAATACATAGTTTGCAATAAAATAAGGAAAGGCCAGATTCTATCCTCCTTCACCTCAGTAAATGCTACATTACAATTAACGATTTCAAAGTTTGTGAAAGAAAATCACAGTGAAACCTAAGTGCATTAATCTCTTTCAGGATTCATTTACTTTGTCTAGTATATCATTCCTTTTAAACTTTTAACACACAATTCATGACCTTCTGGAAAAGCGGTATTAATTTTTATGGGTTTCCTTTTAAATGTTGAATATAATCATTACTGCAATGTCATATTTGAAGTTTTTTCTTTTCCCTGTGGGAGAAACTCTGTCTGTATATATATTAAAACCAAGCTAAAGAAACATGCAGATTCTTTTGAATAGTCTAAGATTTTAGATACCATTTTTCAGAACTTTAGTTCTATAACATTTTTATTTCTTTCAATCAGAATATTTTGCTAGCTTTTTCTTTCTGGCTGATGGCTGTTATCTATTTCTTTAGGGCATGCGTCATCGTGTTTGCAGCATGCAATTCTCTGTTTTGTGTAATGGATTTCTTGCCATGAATATACAAATGCATCCTTTACATCCATCACATCTTGTTCATACTTCTTCTCTTGATTGGTTCTGCTGTAGCACTGGTTAAGTGAGGACCTTCACACAAAGCAAGGCTTCCAGCTTATCACTGACAGAATACTGTTATATCTCAGGCACATGTCAGTATCATTCATTCCTCTCAGTATATTCATTTTGTTACTACTCCATTATAAAAGATATTTATAAATACTTGAATACTCTTCAGTAACATGCATCCTAGGACACTGAGAGCAGCCCTGAGAGGAAGGACTTGGTGGCGTTGGTTTACAACAAGCTCAACATGACTTGGCAACGTATGCTTGCAGCCTAGAAAGTCAACCATATCCTGGGCTGCATCAAAAGAAACATGATCAGCAGGTCAAGGGAGGTGACTCTTCCCTTCTACTCCCCTTTTGTGAGACCCCACCTGCAGTACTGTGTCCAGCTCTGGGGCCCCAACATAAGAAAGACATGGACCTGCTCAAGTGGGTCCAGAGGAGGCCACGAAGATGCTCAGGGGGCTGGAGCACCTCCCTCATGAGGACAGGCTGAGAGAATTGGGGTTGTTCAGCCTGGAGAAGAAAAGGCTCCAGGGAGACCTTATAGCAGCCTTCCAGTACTTAAAGGGGGCCTACAGGAAAGATGGGGAGGGACTCTTTATCAGGGACTGTAGTGACAGGACAAGGGGTAAAGGCTTTAAACTGAAAAAGGGCAGATTTAGATTAGATATAACAAGAAATTCTTTACTGTGAGGGTGGTGAGACACTGGAACAGGTTGCTCAGAGAAGTGGTGGATGCCCCCTCCCTGGAAGTGTTCAAGGCCAGGTTGGACGGGGCTTTGAGCAACCTGATGTAGTGGAAGGTGTCCCTGCCCATGGCAGGGGGGTTGGAATTAGATGATCTTTCAGGTCCCTTCCAACCCAAAACATTCTATGATTCTGGGATTCTATGTTTCTATGTTGTATGCTAATATGGCATTGTTCCTTTTTGCTAGATGTAATCTTGATGCTACTGTTTTCTAGCTTCCCATGCCAAGGACCGATGACTCCAATAGTGGCTTCTACTTTTTACTGAGACTCTTGCTCTTTCCAGGTCAAAATTTTTACTGAACTGTTCTCTTTTTCCAAAATCCAAATGTTTTAGAACTCATTTTGAAACTGCCCTCTTTCCCACTGCCAACACCAAGAAATGGACAGTTTTGAATTTCAAAGCACATGTACAAACATACCTGATTCCTTAAGTATGCTTGGGATAAATGCTTCTCTGATTAACAGAGAGCCTCTGGTCTGAGCTGCTGTCGGACAGGCCTGTCTCATGTCTAAACATGCCTCAGATACTGAGCTTTTCTTAGAAGAGAGTTTCATGGGGTGTTTTATTAAACTCATAGTGTAGAAAAATGGCAAGAAATATCACAAGAGAATCTTTTTGACTCAGAAATTACAGGAGTTGTTGCACTTCACATTTTTCCTTTTTTTTAGCAGATGAAATCTTTAACAAAGAGGTCAGTTAGTTGCCATGACCCTAGAATCACGACTGTTACATGAAAACAACGTTCAGCAAAACACATACAAGATCTAAACAGCGATCCTCAGAACTGAGATTTATTCAGAAATATTCCCTGGAAAAAGGCTCTTATGTTGCCAACAAATGCATATGCTTACTGTAGCTGGATCCAAGGGGAAGAATTTACTAAGCATCTTTACCCTCCCACTTCCATTGGCAGTGGAGTTTCTTCAGACTCTGTCACACAAAGGATATTCACAGCTATTTCAGGCATCTACCTTAAATGACCAAGGTATGAACTACTGTCACTATATGATTCTTCCAAAAGACAGTGGTAGGCTACATCAACAGATGACTTTCTGTACTTTTCCAGCAACCATATCCTGGCTATGAAGCTTCTTATGTTATGACACTGCCTTGCCTGGAACATTTATTTCCAAGTGACATGAGTTAAATTGTATAGTTACACTGAAATAATGCACATAATTAAACAGCAATGAAACAGGAACTCTGTTGGGAACAACGGTAATTACACAGTAACTCATGGTGATAATAACTGTGTTCAAATGTATTGATAGATGAAACTGTTAAGAGTAAACCTGTGTTCTGTCTCTGAAATTACAGGCAGTGCTGCAGACAGAAGATCCCTCCTCTCTCTCTTTTGCAGAATCCAGGTTTGATTTTGGAACATCACCTTGTCTTCTAGCTCTCCAAAAATCCCCTTCTATTGGCTCGGAAAAAATGGTTTGAACACTGGTTCAAATTATAGTAAATAAAAATTGTGTCAGTAAATGCTATAAATACCTGATTTTATTCAGATACAAAAATATCCACCCTGCCAGAATTAAAATCCTTTCCTTGCTCTCACTTCTTTTGGCTGAGTGAGTTCTGTATATATATAGCACATCCATGCCTCCCGATTTATTTCAGCTTGTGGACAAGAAGTAAGGCTGTTTCACATCGCTCTGCTGAATTCTGGCAGAACTGCGTGCTATGAGACAAGACAGCATGCAGGTTATCATCTGCGTATCTGAAGTGGTATGGCCGTACATGATGTTACCACCCAGCTGCCCAAGAAGGAGTCCAGGCATATTTGAGGCAGCAGCACTCACGCCGGAGGCAGCACTGTGCGCTGCAGTGCTCACGCAGCATTATCTACTGCCTCTTTTGCTTTACAGCTCTCAACCTTTTTTCTTTGCACAGAAGGATATTGTTGCCTAAGTAAAAATCATTCCCGAACAAAAGAACAGTCATTAGAATGACTCACTTTTCTCCCCTGTAAAAGCAGAGAGTGATTGCATGCCTGGACATACTCCTTTTAGTATGCACAGTACAGTATCCTTTTTTTCTCACAACAAAGCATCACAATTTTTGCAAAGGAGGAAGACATTTTTAAAATATGTAATAAAATGAGCAGGCATTTAACTGCAACTGTGTCAAGTTTAATTACTATCTAATGCTCATTAACACACTTACGTCCCTTTTGACTGTTTGGTTTCCCAAAAGAGCCAGTCACCACTACAGATCCTTTGCCTTGCTAGATTCAAGAAAACTCCTTCTGGTGAGCTGTCTGGAGTCAATTCTCCCAAAGGAGGTTGCGGGAGCCTGGAACATTGGCTGCTGAGTAGGAAGCACATTCAATTTTGAACACAGGGACCTCCCAGAATGCTTCTGGAGGCTTGCAGTGCCTTGTGATGCGTCATTAGGATGTGAGGTGTTCCCAGGACACAAGGGTAGACCTGCCTGTTTATACTACCTAATTGTAAGGATTCTTTAATCTCTCAAAATGCACTTTAGGAAAATGTCTACATTTTCTTCCATATTCTGTGTGGCTTTCTTCAGGTCTTCACCACACACACTTCGGCCTTCATTAAGGAGAAAAGGACACTTGTTTTACAGCTATGAAAATACATGTTTTCCATCATTTTCATACTTAATCTAAACATGTGGATGACATCATCATTTTGCATGGACATAAAACATTCATAATGCAGATACAAAAAGAAATTACAAACAGCAAATAACGACAATCAGTCAAATAAAGATCATAAGATCAAAAGCAGTGAAAACAGGCTACATGATCTACGAGATTTAAAATCAAGAAGGGGTAGGAATAGACAAGGGAAAGCAGAGCAACAGTGGGGGATGTTAAAGAGGTGAAGAGGAAGCAAAGAAACAGAACTCAGCATTACAGAGGGAAGGGATGTTATGTGGGACATGTAAGTGATGTGTAGGAGAACTGAAGGAATAAACCAACCCAAAAGGGCACTCAGAAAGAAAGGCAGAGAGGGAAAGTGATGGAGAAGGAGATGTACATAGATGAAGGTGCATGAGGATTAGGAGTCGACTCTGTCAATAAATCTTAACGTCTACCATGGCAAGATCTTCCCTGAACCTCCCTGCCCTTGCTCCCAGTGTGGGAGCACTGTGATCGCTGCATCAGCCCCCAACATCTGCTCAGAGCTCCTCCCAGGAACCCCAAGAGCTGAATGGACAGAGAGAGTCAAAGAAAAGCATTTAGGACCTCTGGCTTGGTACACTTAGCGAGGAGAGGTAAATCAAGATACTTGTTATGATTCTAATTTCCTGCTATATTATAATAATTATACACATTCAAGTTTTAGAACTGGTAGAGATCCCATCCAGATTAGACTATAAATAGATACAACAATCTAGAAGAAATCTCTGGTTCTCCACCCTTTTTCAAAACATGAATATATATAATTGCAATAATTCACTAGTAAATTAACACATTGGTAAGTTATAATCAAAGCCTTTTAGGAGCTACACAATGCTTCAACTTAATCAATGTTTTGTATTTGTTTTTACTTCAGGCTCTTTCAGTGACTTTAGTAAGCATCTAATTGCTAGTTATCTTGATTTTCTTAAAAGCAGTGACAGTTTTTGCTATGATAACTAACTCCTCATAAACCTTATTAGTTGTTCAGTATTTAGAATTACCAAGAAACTTTTGAATTTAACAAAAATAATGATGTACATTTCATATTATTTATTGTAACACCCTTTAATCCTTTTCTACTATTTTGGTCTTTGCAATTTCATTTTGTGATCAATCAACAAGTTTTAGCATTCTAGGTTAGACTGTGCCATTAGAAAGGGCACTAAATCAAATATCATATATTCAAAAGCCTGGCTTCTCAACCATCCCACAACCCCTTTATTTACTTTTAAAACCATACCTTAGCTCCTAGCATTTACTGGCCTTTTCTATAACCAGAAAGGTGATGACAGTCAAGTTCCTTGTCACTGCACAGATTTATCTCTATCTTTGGGATTGCTCTAAGTAAGCTTCCAAGCCAGCCCTGGTCTTGTAGCACTGCTGCGTCTACAGAAGATTTTAGATGTTAGCTGGTTATCTCTTAAGAGTCCAAAAGTAGCTTCAGTTCCCTTCACAATGGCTTGTAGAAACACTTAATTTCCTTTTGATGATCTCTGATTTCTATAATTATGCTCTTTGTATTGCCAGATTTGTTCAAGTGGAAATGGAGGTTCAAACCCACTGCCCTCAACATTGCCCACTGGCCAGAACAGTCCATCACCAACAGTTGTGCTTCCAGTATTTTCCACATCACCCTATTTAAAGAATATAGCTATTCCATTCACATGAATGAAAGTCATCTAAGAAGCCCATCAATTTGAAGGCCCATAAATAAGATACTCTTCTTGAACATAATTTACACTTTTAAGGACAACATGCAGTAACATAAACAACCACTAAGTTGGAGCAAAGAGCAGTCTAATCCTGACCCCCAAGTACTCAAAAAATTTTTTTCTACTGCTTACAGGTGCTAAATAAATAAATAAATAAATAAACCCACAGGATCAGTTCATTAATATATTTAGACAGGCTAAATTAATAAATGATTCTGTCACTAGTGGACAATTCAACCAGCTTTGTGGTTTTGCTTAATAAAGACTTGGAAACATGAAGAACCAATGTCTCGGAGGTGATGAGGACTCTGGGATTGTTACAGGGCTTGGCACAAGTTTCAACGGGAAACCTTAACTTTGGAGTGCAATACAAAACTTCCATTCTTTTACAAGTATTCATAAACTTACTCTTCATTACTTCTTTTCCACTTAAATTCTCATGTTGATAGGCTTCGAAGAATTAATGTCCTGGCACACTGATGATGTGCAATATACCTTGGCTCAGAGTTACCCTTTTTCTCCCCTCTCTGCCCCCTTCTTTGGAAGCTGTGACCTCTCTCCAAGAATCAAGCACCAAAAAGACAATAAATTCTTCCTCTAGATGTGTTTTGAAGCATGCCTTTTACACTTGAAAGCAACAGTGCCTATTCTACAAAGCAAGAAAATGTAGCATCTATAACAAGAAGCAAAAACATCAAATGTGTTTCCAGAAGACTGTTATAAGATACAGAAGGTACCAGGGATCCAAAAGGCAACCTTACTGTTACAAGATGTCTGTTTTCTGTGGCGATTTTCTAATGAGTCAATTTTTTCAAGCAGGGCAACATGCTGGTAGTTAATCACACGGTGAATTTAACTCTCCTGTTTCCTTTATATTTACACATCAAAGAATTCAGACCTCGAGAATCAGTAACTTCTTCAGTGAGTTCCTCAGTAGGCACTTTTGCTTTTTTGTTAGGCAATTAAGAAGCCCCATGGGACTTTTCTTTGCTTGCCTGCTACATCATCCTTCCCATTTTTACTTTTTTCACTCTTTGCTATGGCTTTCTGTTATTTTGTCCTCTCAGATAGTTCATGCAACTAATGAGATGTCTTATTTTTTTTATTTGCATACACAGATTCATTATGAATCAACATTTTTTCCCTACAAGGGTTTTACAGTGGTCACACATCTATCTCATCTTGCAGTTAATCAATGACTCTGTAAGAAGGGTCATTTAGTATTGCTATTATAAACATATTTTTTTAGGAAGCTTAGGCATCTTCTAATTTGTGGTGAGATAAACAACTTAGCTTTATGATTAATTATGAATACAGTTTAGCTACTCTTCTTGAGTCACTGGGCTGCAAAAAGGTTTTGTTTTGAAATACCTTCAGATAATGAAGTGTTTAGCAGTACTCAAATACTGTCTTTAATCATCATGTCAGCAGCAAAGGGTCAGGCAGCCAGTCCTCCAAGTCCCCATTCACACCATTTGCTCTATCAGCAACTGGCTGTTCTTCTAAGGGTAGTAAGTAAGAAAAAGATCACTTACTGCTGCTGTAACTCACAAGCAGTACTCACACTTTTCTGAAAGCATGCTGTAAGGGCTTTGCTGCTTTAAGATTGCCTGGTAAAAAATTTCAGCAAACAAAAATCAGTAAACCTCCTGCCAAGCACTGAGCATCATGCAGAACAGCATACTACTCTGCTCCTATACTTACAAGTAGCTTCCATTTGTATCTTAAAGCCTAATTAGTTTAACTTTGACTCCAAGACAAGCAAACATACCCAAGGCTCTAAAATCAGCATGAAAAAAAATCAGCCGTGAATACAAATAAATATCCATTATTAAAATGGAACATTCTTTCATATGATAAAGAGGACTTTTTGGTTACTTTGTCCAACAACTTTCATGGGACAAAATCCATTAACTTCTCCAGTAAAATTAAGTGTATAATTTATGCTATCTTTTGGAGCTTCAATTTTGTTAAAGTTTATAAAAGAACAGACTACTAAGAACATCATCTTGAAATTAAATCTTAAATAGATCCGTTTCTAAGAAAAAAATCATTTGATGTTTCAGAAAAATGAAGCAAGATTATATGAAAATCTTTATCACACCTTTGGCATTTTCTATCTGATTTTCACATTTTCTTGAACTTAGTAATACCTCGTTATTCAGCAGGAAATGAAGATATGGGAATGAATCATGTGTATTCAGTAAGTTCATAGCAGATGTATTTACATACATAAAAAATTAACAGTTTATCCATATAATCTGTAATTCAGGATACCCTATAACATACTTCCTATTGTACAGCCAAAGACAAGCTCAGTGGGAGATTTCATCTTCAAACTGCATGTTTCCTAGCAACTCTCTTTAAATCAGAGTAGCTTTTTTTAAATTTACATCAATCACTCTGAACTGTCGAGAATGCTTAAAAACATCTCTTTCATCCTGTGAATAAACAGTTCGAATCAGACTCGCAGCTGCAAAAAGGAGAAAAAAGGAAAATCAATTCAATGTTTACTAGAATTTGTTGGTGGATTTTAGAATAATACGTTATTTGTGCCTTTTGGTTTTAAGCTCATAAATTTCAGAATAGCTATTGGTGAGATCCATGGGCATTTTTTACAGGTTTGAGCTGCCATCCACCATTCCAAAGGTCCTCTGTGTTTTAAAGACTGCTTTTCAAGGACACTTACTCATGAGGTAGACTTAGTTGTATTCTGAAGATTTTAAAAGACAAATGATGGTTACTATTGGTTTCGTTACCTACAACTAAAGCATTGTTTCTGTAGCCTTCAGATTTTTTTGAAAAAAAAAATCTTTTTTTGAAAGTTTAGTTTATTGCCTGCTATTTATCAGTTGATACTTTTCATGCATGTATTCTCTATCAACCCCAGAGTGCTCCAGCGGCACACAGCATCTACAGAAATCTCTCTTAACGCTTAGTCAGCAAGGGGGGACACATGGACGTGTACCATCAGAACAGCATTGGATGAGTCCCTGTCTCAAAACCACTACACCTGAGAGACACTATAAATCACATCTTCCCATGCCAATCAGAAAGAATATTGATGTCATGATTGCACTTGGTTTAAATCAAGGTTTACTGGAGAGGATCAAAGGTGGGAAAATGGATGGGTAAGGGGACAAGAGGGCCTGGTTGCATATCAGCAGGGGGTGGTCAGTACATTTGTCTGGCCTGATCACCAAAGCATGTCCTGTTTTCTTATTAAATTCCAACTCTGACTGATTTCTGGGTGAGGGACTCCCTATTCTCTGTGCGTGTGTGTATATGAAGCTGTTAAGTGCCACCACTGGGTTGGGACCATGAGCCCAAGGGGCGCAGGTGGCAGCAACAGGAGAGACGGGAGTGTGTGAAGGGTCTGAGTGGTGGCCACTGGAGAAGGGGCCATGGGTCACAGAGGTCCATGTGTCCAGGATGCCAGGAACTGTAGTAGATACATATGGTGTGGGCGTGTATGCCAGTGTGCAATCGGCAGTGGGCATCAAGCCAGTCTAAGTCAGCTTGGGAGCAGGTATTGGAGCGGCTGCTGTCCCCAGCTGGGGACACCTGGAGATCCAGGGCCAGGTCTGGGACAGCCTGAGTGTCTCAGGCCAGCTACTGGAGGGCTCCACATTTATGTACAGACACATGCTTTCCACTAACAGGCTTTCATCCTGATCAGCCAGACAGGATGAGGCTGTTGGGGCTGTTTCTCTTTGTTACAGCTGTTGTTCTCTGTCTGTTCATCTATGTGGCCAGCCACATACAGAAAGAAGCATGTATGCACTGTGTGAGCTGCTGAGCATCACTGCTGGCTGGTCCTGGGCACATGGAGCTGCTGCAGCCTCGCCTCTATCAGGCGACCAGATTTGGCAACCCCCAACAAAAACAACCAGAAAGTTCGGTGAGATGCACCTGACACTGAATTTCTACAATGACATGCAAGATTGGCTCCAGGAGTGTGTGTTTTATCTTTGCAATGCAGTACATCTGAAAATGCCAGTATTTTATCTTTGTAATGCAATAATGTTTATTCATATAGAAAGTAGTTTAAAGTATGAGAATGACACTATAAAAAGTGTGACTAAACAGTTTAATGACTGAATGCAGAGACCCATTTAAGATCACTTCTAAGCAATTAATAGGTCTATAAATAAAGTCAAAAGAGAGAAGCACTTGATTTTATACATCCAAATCATTTTTCTTTGGTTTTTATTCTTGAATATCAAGGACAAAAAAGTTAAATAAAAAACCAAACAGGTATATGAGAGCGAAAGGCCTGATCTACTGAAGTGTCTGCAAATATTTAAGTATAGGATGAACACATACAGCAAAATCACAGGAAGCACTCATCAGTTTGCAGGACTGAAGCCTAGAAAACTGCATTTTAGAGATCTTGTTCCAAGTTTCATATTGTTGTGACAAAAAATACATTTTGACATGTAGATAAATACAGCTTAGGCAAGTCAGCCACAAAAAAGCCCATTTCTCTTTAGTTATCAAAGTTGCATTAGTGATTCCATTCCAACAGACTATTTTCAAATAATTACAAATGTTTAGTTGATAACTATTCTGTTGAATATAACATACAAGTGTATTCTTTCACAGATGTTATTTCAGTATGGTGATAAGCCAAGAAATCAAAATAACTTTCTCATTTAGAAGGTGTTGATTGCAAAGTAATGCCATAACATCTTGCAGCAACTCCATGTTCTTCCAAGCAATAAAACAGAGTCCCCACAGACTCCGTTAAACCGCTGCCTACAGGTTCTGCACAGATACTCTGTATTTACTACATTTCTGATACGGACCTGGAAGTGTCACACTAAGGAACACATGGTCTACAACACAGCAGCTTTCCCTGTTTAGGAGCTCCTGACAAAACAAGTATAATGACAACTGCAGTAAAGTATATCTGAAAGATAATCCTTTCAAAACATGGATCCTACCTGTTTTGATTAAATCTCTAATTTGAAAGCATGAGATATAGTATTTAGTAGTGTTGGGGTTCATGTGCTTACTATTCCTGTTTTTCAGCACTAAAGAAAGTTCAAATGTTACAATGTCCATTGTCTTTGCTTACCAAAACTTGAACAGAATTTGTGAAAATGTACTGAAATTTTAATATTTTCCCTTATTATATCCTAAATTTTTCATACTTCAGCCAAACAGTAATACTTCCTAATTCTTGATCCCCAACTTTTGGGTAAAAGAATTATTACATTTTAATTTTTCAATTAATTTAGGTTTACTTGGGGGTTATATATGACCAAAAGTACTCAGGAAACAAGGCTGGTCATATAAATTGTACTGTTAAGTACTCACACAATATTAACTGTTCTGATTTTTCATTGTCTGGCCTCACAATTAAGGGGTAATATATTCATTATGTAAGGAAAGGAAAAGCACATCATCACCTGCAGACACTGTTCTAACCAGTAAAAGACAAGTAATCAGTATATATTCTGATATCTTAGGTGATATGTTAGTGCATCTACAAATTAGGAACATCTACACATTAACGTCTTTAAAGAAAAACAATTATAGATGCTTTATTCTATGAACTTCTACACATACTTTCTACCATGCTTGCCTTCATCCTTCTTCCCTGACCTCTTCCCAGAAGTGCTCAACTTTTCTTAATTGCTTCAAATATTCAACTAACTTAACTGGAGAGGCATGTAAGGTACCTTTCACATTCAATTTATCTGGAAAAAGAAATTATAAAATTGCCTCCCTGATGTACAGCTGAAATGACAAGAGAAGAACAGAAAAAATGTTACTCACAGTAACCAATATCAGAAATTGAAATAGCATCATTATCTTCATTGGCATCTCTATGCTTTTATACCGATGGAGATATGATGAGAACATCGTCTAGCATTTATTATTAGTACATTTTAAAAGGCAATGCAAAAGATGCTGCTATTTATAAATACCAAAAACTGTTGTATATCACATTCAATGGTCTGCTAATGCATCTGGAAAATGAATCATGAAGGCAACACAAATTTGGTCATTTGGTTTTTCTATTTCTCAAAATACCTCAATAAATAATTTTTTAAATGTACAACATTTGTACTGTAGCATTCTGAAGCATTCTGAGAACTTTGGGGGTCTCCTTTTTTGGTAAGGAAATTTTCTAATTCTCATTACAGTACCAAAACCTGGAAACATCTTCTAATGGGGGCAATGACTGCAAAATATTTGATATACATAATTAAACTCATCAGGCATTTTGCAACAGTTTTATGTATCACCTTTTTCTTCTCATTAACACAGAGTAGTTTTAGGTCACAGCACAGATAGCTTCTGTGCTGATGATATAACTGAAAATTCCTTTTCTAAGATACTGAAATTTGACAGTGAGTCAGTATTACCTTAACTGAGAGGTGGCAACTTACATTACTGTTTGATTCAGTAGATCATTTTAATGCTGTAATCTGGCTTTTATAGTAATCACAGAAATGCACTGGCAATTTTTACGAGCTAAAATTTCATTATTTGTGAGCTGTCACAGGATGTAAAGTCCAAACTTTTGCAGATCGTTCTTTGGACTCTGAAGCAGAAACAAGATGACAAAGAGAGACAGGAGTATACAGTCATCTGTCAGTATGGCATACAGGGACTCAAGGATTTAAGTAGAAGGACAGTGGAACAAAGGAAGTAATATGGTGGTTTAGAACCTCAGGACAAGGAAAGCAGGAATAATTTCTGTGTGATCATTTTGACATGTGCATTTCAAAGCCGTTACTTTTCAAATTTAACTCCAGCTTTACACTTCCTTAAGAGTAGAAACAAAATTAAGATCAGATACCAGGACATAAAAAAGGTTGAAAGCTAAACAATGTTGAGAGGTGTGTTAGGTTTTCTATGGGAATAAAGTGTTCTGTGATTTTCATGAAAAGATGAGCTTCAGAAGACTTGTAGCAACCTTCACTCCAGGAGGCACCAGCTCCCCTAACAGAGCGTGTACCAAAGACAGCTTTAAGACCTACCCTAAAAATGAAGCTCCCTTCCTGCTTTTTCCTGTATTATAGCACTGCAGTGCATGTTTGCTTGGTATGAGCAGACTACTCAATTGTGCATAAGCTGAACACTATGGACATTTATCATGGATGGAAAACAGCAAATGACAGTCCAAGCATTAGCAATAAAGTGATAATGTACATTAATTTTCCTCTTTGTTGTATATGAGAATTGAATAAATGCTAAATTTCTCCCATTTGACATGGGCAAAATCGCCTTTGCCTTTAACTACTCTAACATTGTCAAGAATGGATTTATTGGTATAGACAAAAAGAAAAACTCTCTTTATCTATGCTATCATATTTGACACTTGAGATTACAGTTGAGGAGATTATTTAAGGCACATTGCTATACTCTTCCAGTAAATTACGTGGAGAATACACTTTATACTTGCCTACATGTCTTACCACAAGAAAAGTGGTGAGACTGAAGAGAAAAAACAGAGTAAGCAGTTTTCTTTTCTTTGTCTACCATTGATCTTCCTCTGTCTTGATGTGTGTATACAGTTGGAAGAAACCAGTTACTAATGTGCAAGATTACTATTCACAAAATAATATAGTGCTATGTCTATAACATATAATGGGACAGATGATTTTATTAATTGCTCATACTTTTCTACCACCGCTATTTTATGCTTCATGGCACATCTAAAGATTGTTTGTTCTAACACATCATTAGTGTTTTTAATAAAAATGCTTGCATTTAGCAATTTGTATTTATCCTGTAAAGAGCGTGAACCTATGACGAAAATTAAATACATTTGAGTTAAATACAGAAAGAAATGGTCAGGTGATAGTCTTAAGTGACCAATATCAAGAGGCCTGGGTCTCTATGTTTTGAAATAAATGTGACTCATCCTATGTCTCATAAATTTGATTTAAAGCATTTAGCTAAAATAAAATGTAAAAGCCAACAATCTACAGTTATTAATACTAAACTATGAGCAAAGAAAAATATTTGCAAATCAAAGCTACATACACAAGCTAGTGTTAAAATTAGACAAAATATCAAACCAGTTAAATCTTCACACTGGCATCACATTATCAAGTAATTAATTCCTTTCTAAAAAGGGTTATCTGGAAGTGATTAGCTGCTGTTTTGAAACAATTTAACAAATTTGACTAACTTGGTATTCAAAACCAAATCTGTATCTTGAAGATGGTTCGAGAGGGTTAGTTAGCGTTTAAATGAGAAACTTCTTGTTACTGATTTTGCAGGTTTCATTTTTTATTTACTATGTGGTATATAACCCACTGCTCTTCCTAATTCCCAACAGACACAGGATAGAGTTAAAAAAAACACTGAGGTGGAAGAAGTCTGACAACTCTTGTTAGCCTCTTACAGCAGGTATTGTAAAAGTTTCCTTCAATTAAAGAAGACACTTTAAAGATTATCTTTTTAAGGCTATATTTTACGGTCATTTTGATGCAGGAAACTTCCTTTCTGATGTCTTCCCTTTCAGAACTTTATTGACGTTCAAGCTACCAGGCAGGCACACAACTGCACGTTACAACCAAAGCTCTGACATCTTGGGTATTTCCCATCTAATAGCACCAAAGGAAGGACATGGAAGAGGAAATCACATTTCACAGGCTTTTGACCTGTTCAGCTTGATAATAGTTGTTATTTGGAAGTAAATGCAAAATCATCCTGCTATACTTGCAAATGAAAAAAGTCTGGTTTTAAAAAAACCCACAATTAACAGTAAGAACAAAGCGGCCACAGTGCTCTTCAATGCTTAGAAAAACACGGCATTCAGCGTAGAAAGGAATAAATTACGGAGGTCATACACCACAATGGGTGTGCTCTGGACAGCAGCAACTCTGAAAACCATCTAGTGGATAGAGTGGACAAGCAATTTAACTGGGGTTTCCAGGACAATGTTGTGGCTAAAAGAACTGCGTGACCCTTAGAGATTAAATGACAAAGAAATACAGTTATCATGTGAATTTGCTTGTTAGAAATAAGCAAATCTGCTTGGAACTAGCACAACTCATATTGGGACACTGAAAATAATTATGATGCTGGATGATATTTATTAAAAGAGACTGAAAAAAAGAGCGTGGAGACATGTAAAATATATATATACAAAAGGAGTGGAGAAAATGCTGTATGGCAAGAACTTTCCTTGTTCAACCTGTCTGGCATATCAGGGAGACAACTGAGGAATGTCCTGGCTACAGGACACAAGTATGGGTTGAAAATATTGGAAACAAAAGGGTCCTCTAATCTATTAGAGAAAGGCATAATAAAACCCAAAAGCTGGAAATTGATTCTGGAGTTATTTAGACAGGATGTATGGTGAAATTTTAGCAATGAATACAGTGACATTCCCATTTCTTGAGGTCTTCAGTAACAATGAACTATTTTCTTGCAAAGCATAAAGTACTGATGTACTGGGTGTGGCTGAGCCAGAATTGGTTTTCCCCTGTAGCAGCCCTCACGATGCTGTGTTTTATGTTGGGAGCTGAAAGGGTGTTGATAGCACCCTGATGTTGTGGCTACTGCTGAGTGGTGCTTACACAGCACCAAGGCTCTTTCCGACATTTCCCCCCCCACAGTGGGATGGGGTGGGCAAGATCTTGGGAGGGGACACAACCAGGACAGCTGACCCGAACTGACCAAAGGGATATTCCATACCATATGACGTCTGCTCAGTATAAAGCTGGGAGAAAGGAGGAAGGGGGTGGGGTCACCCTTGGTCCTCCGAGGCAACCACTACGCGTATTGGAGCCCTGCTTCCTGAGAAGGTCTGACATCGCCTGTTCATGGGAAGTAGAGAATAAATCTGTTTTCTTTTTGCTTCCACACGTAGACCTTTGCTTCGCTTTGCTTACATTAAAACTGCTTTTGTTTTACCCACAAGGGTTGGTTTTTTTCTATCTTATTTTCTTTCCCCTTTTTGCCCTGTTGAGAAAAAAAAGGGGAAAGGGAGGGAAGTGACAGAGCGACTTGGTGGGTACCTGGCATTTAGCCAAGGTCAAACCACCACAACTGGACTAAGCACAGAGCCAGCTGGTTGAAACTTACTGACCTACCTCTGAGCTTTCACAGTTTTTTAAGGACTCGTGCTGCAGAAAGAAGGCAGATGATGATGTTTTGGCACAGTGTTTCCCCAGAGTGGGATCCTGTGTTTTCAGACTGGCAAGTTTTGTTACCTGTTCCCAAAGCCAGAACCTCCAGTTCTACTCCATTTTATAGCGCCTTCTTTTAGTGCTTTCAGGAAAGGCCACTGTTAGACCACAAATTAAATTGCTAGGCTCCAGTGATGTTCAAAGTAGGTAATTTTTTAGTGATCCGCAATTTTTATCGCTCTCAACAAGCAAAAAACCTCCAACCTACCTCATGTTTCAATACTACCAACAGCTGTGGAAACTGCAAACAAAGCTGTGACCAAGAGATCAAAAATACAGAAAGAACTGATTGTAAAAAGACTTCTTGATAAAAGCTATATCAATAACAAAAGGTCTTGAGATGATACTGGGTTATGAATTATCTTGAAAGATGTTCTATTCACACAGAAATACAACTACCTGCATGAAAAGATCTTCATAACCAGCAGCCACTCAGCATTCTATCACCAGCAAGATTAAAAATAGATATTGATTTATTATGGCTAGATGTCCTAGATGTCACTGCTTCTCTCTTAAAAAAACAAGCTTCATGGTACTTTTTAAGTTTATGCAATAGACCATATGTCAAAGAGCTTATTTTGAGACATTTTCATCTTGATGCTTCAAATGTTAAAGGTAAACATTTTCAAGATTGGCTTTTAGATCTATTATAAAAATTATAATTTTCAAATTTCAGTTTGAGAACTCCCTTCTTTTCTTTTTTCTAGATATTTTACCCATTCCCACCAACACATTTAGCACTGACATTTCAAACCCCATTGCTCCAGATAAAATGCTGCTCACTCTCAAACCTTCTACACTTTCACTCCTTCCCCAAACATAACTCCTTATGTCTCATTTTTTTATTTTTGGCCATTTTTGCCTATATTCAAGCACATTCAGATGAACAAATGCACACCCATTTCATTTCTTGTCCGAATCTGTCTAGCACCAGGAACCAGTAGCATCAAGAACCAGCCTTGTTATACCTTTATTTACTAAACAAAAGCTTTCTCTTATAGCACTTTACCATTGCTTGTAGGTATTAGCTGAATCTGTGTAAGTTAAGTACCCTATGGTATGCACCCCTTACCATAAGGCATGCTTTCTGATACTTTCATTATTCTCATGATTTTTCTGTGAAGCCACTCATATATTTTAAAATCTGCCTGAAAGGCATCTGCAGTGTTTTCCTCAATCTTATTTAGTATTTCCTAGTTCATTCTAATTGAACATCAGAGAAGGCATATTTACACATAGCACTGATTATCTCCTAGACTCCCCATGTCTTTTTTAAAGCAATTCATCTCATGTAGAAGATAAATTAATCCACAGAAATTACTGAATTGTACAGATATCTACTTGGGGGGGTGGGGTGTGGAGAAGAACTGAAAACCCTAGAACTGCTAGTCTGAGTATCTTTCCATTCTGTTCTGAATTGTAGCTATTCAGTATTAAGGAAGAAACTTAAACCTGCTTTTAAAAATTGCATGGCATGATTTTGGTTCTGTGAAATGCAGTTAATGAACTGTGCACAATGATTTTCTGTTAGATCTTGGCCTTCCTGATTATTTAATTGGCAATTAGTTCAACATACCACACTGCATGCACTGCTGATGTTACCAGGTTACCAGGACAGAAAGTACTGTTTTCTGAAAGGACTAAAAGCAAAGGAAAAGGGTATATGAAATTCCATCACTGGAAAGGGTGTCTGAAAACCCATCACTACCAGCACTTGTCAAAGACTAAAGGCGGCTAGCAGATCGCAAAAACACTGTCTCAATAGGGAGTATCCTGGCAAAGGTCAGTGTGATGCTGCATAAAAAGAACAATAAAAAAAGGTTAAAAAATGACCACAGCATTCTTCAGATTCCTTGGTTGTAATGTTATGGCTTTATTTTTATTAGTTCTCTCTCCTTTTAATGAAACCTGAAATACAACACAACTATTTATTTGCAATGTTTCTGGCTGCAATATTACAAGTGGAGGATAAGGAAAGAAATGACCAATATGTTGGTTGATGCTGCTTTTTCTGCATCAGTAAGACAATTATGGCTTCAGACTATAACCTGAATTCTCAGCCAAATCAGCCTAAGTGAATCTCAGGTTTTGAAAGTGTCTTGAGAAGCCACCTGATTTACCACTGTGTTACTAGACCTTCTGGACAAGGTTATACAACTTAAAAATTGAACCAATGCAGCACTTAACTAGGACTATGACTTATCTGTACAATCTTTTGTTTGTTTTTAAATAATTTTTCAGTAAGGTTTTGTGGGATAAGAAATGTCATTTCAGGAATTAAAAAAGAAAGTGGCTGATTTTAAGCACTACATGGACTCTTTTTTTTCCAGGTAGAGAATTAAAGGCAACAATCTGTCCTAATGTCTTGAAGCAGATAAAGAGTAAGTGATGTATGTAACTATTGTGCATCCCTACTGTGATGCAGCTGCTGCTTTTGTGTTACTAATGGATTCCTCTGTTGGCAGAAAAGGAATCTCCAGTCCTTTTTCAACAGGTGACAGGCAAAAATAAATTGCAAATCCTTGAGCTGGCCTGACAGGGAGCCAATTACCATTTCAGCTGACCAGCATTACTTGAAAAGCAAAGAAGAAACATGACAGAAGATGACAGAAAGACGACAGAAAAAAAACCCCAAAACTGGATGAAAAGGAAAAGTGGATTCGATGCTGAAAATAAGAGAAGCCACAAAATAAAATTAGGATAGCTTCCTAGTAGTTGTGCTATTTTCCTTTCTTTTCTTTTGCATTTGATGGGAGTAAATGCAAAGACCAGGCCCCTGTGGACTTGGTCTATGGATCTTTTCTGGTATCTTAACAAAACACACTTTGCCCCTGGCAAGTTATTCCAGTTCATTATTTCAGTGATTTGGGTTTTAATGGAGTGCTGCATCTTACTCAGCAGTAAGTATTGGCATGGATTTGGGAGGCAGTGCGGGTGGAAGAGAGGAGCGGAGAGAGGGAAGGTTTACTGATCACTCCAATTATAAAACCCTCCACAGTTTTCCCGGAGGAGGGAAGGGTACTGGCCTCAAGGACAAGGGGACAAAGAAAAAAGGAATAAACATGGTGATTTGTCTTAATAAGATGCTGCCTACTATATCAAACTGGATTAGCTACAGTTCATTTCCTGCAAAGGTTTCCCAAGCTTTGCTTTACGCTGCCTTGTACCAAGCGAGAGAGTTGTTCCCTGCTATCCCATAAACATGGGTTTAGTAGAAGGATACCACTTTAGTATGAAGCTGACTATTGCATGGTCCTGATGGTGAGCCTCAGCACATGGCACCTCCTACTCTGAAGCTTGCTCATGAACTGCCCCCCAGTACCTCAGCTGGGTGAACAATGATGGGCAAATGACAAAGATCTTTCCCACAGATGCAATTTTACCACGTGCAACAGCTTACAGAAAACCAACCTACAGACTATATAGTGAGTGGCAGTCCTAACACAATACCTACATGTTTCTTTCCTTCAGAGTTTGCAGAAAACATGCCACTACATATGGTGTTGCTGGTTTCGTATGCCAGCATAAGGCATTTGATTTGATTTGATTTGATCTATATGCAAAAATGCAGTGGAGAGAAACATAATTGAAAATCACCAATTTTCCATCAGCTGCTTATCTTCCTGTTGGAACGGGTATAAAATCTGAGTCCTTTGGGAAAGGGAACGAGTGGTGCCACTGGAGGCTAGACTGAGCAAGGGTCGAATGATAGACAGCTCGGACAACATATTCATTGGCTCCTCTGGATTCTGTTCTTCAACCTGCATCCCAGTGAGTTTCCTGCCTTTGCAGGCAACAGTAAATAACAGCAGATTTGGGGATTCATAACACAAATACCTTCTATCAGGAAAGAATGGCTTATATTACCCAGATTACACAGAAGCAGATTCTCAGGCAAATTTAAATGTTCACAGCTCCTGACATGTCTGGTATACTGCTTCCCACCACAGAGGAATCTACCAGCTTTTTTCAAAATACTCCATTAGAAACAAAATAAACCACTCTCTACCAGATCTCAAAACACTAAAAGCTTACTCGAAAACTTAATTTCAGTTAAAGAGAAGGTTACATCAGTATTCCTGTTCTTTAGCACAGGAAACACAGGGCTGGCACTCACTTACTGTCACAAAATGGGAAGAAATAACAATATCCGAAGGCGTGCTTCTGTCTGCCCTCCAGAACTGTCACACAGAAAACTATTAGAGGTAAACAACAGGAGCTGGTACTGAACAAGCTCACAAAGAATATAAGTAACAAAAGCAAGTGGACCCCAATTCCAAGAGTTTGTAAGACCTCCTGCCAGAAGAACAAGCTATAAAAGTGGAAAAAGAGGGAGATAGAAAAGATTAGATTGTTAGCAGACTTCTGCCTGCCAGGTATCATGAAAATGCTTCCCTTATGTATGCTTGGTACTTCCTCCTCCACTCGCCATGCCAGATACAGTTAACGTAAAGCCCCAGTCTCCTGTGCCTGGTACACAATGGACATGCTGAGGTTCTTGGTCAAGTTTCTTTCCCTTTTTGCACTATGTTTCACATCTGTTCTCAGCCCACAGCAAATGCTGATGTGTTACACCAGCCTCCAGCTAGAACATCTGTCAAAAAATTGATTACTCTTTGCAAAAATACTACCTTCTATTAGGCTCCTAAGGAAAGCTATAAGCAACCATGCCACTTGCATGTGTGTCTCTGCCTGTTGGTCTGACAGCTTCTTTCTCCTGATTAACTTTTTACCTTCACCAGCCTATTTTAACCAAATTTGACAGAAGTCTGCAGGATGTAAATAAGCTAATTTATTAAAAGTGTCATGAAAATGTCTGCCTGGGTGCAGGAGACAGGCCTGGTAAGCACCACCCCTAAGGGAACGGCAGGAATGGCACACAGCCACAGTAACAAAGGCTCCTGCACAAGACAGTGGTCATTCAGGGACATCTCAGCCGTGGAAGAAGCTTGTTGTGGGCTGGCAGCTCACCACGGATCGTATAATGCAAACACAGCACACAAAGCCACAGCAAACCATACTTCAGAAATTCTGCTGCTCGCAGAACTACTTGTTTTCTAATCTCCATTTTACTTCACAGCATAATGAATTTGATGATGAAATATTGTCCGTGCTACTGTAGTGGACCCGGTCCCACCCCAGGTTCATGCCTGTGCACTTCAAAACCATGCAACCAGCACTTTGGGAAAAAATTCATAGTTGAGAACTACCAGGCATAGGAGGTCTCTCCAAAGTTAAGATTATAGATGTTTTCTGCTTAGTCCGTAAGATGATTAAGAGAAGAACTCTAATTCCAGAAAATTTATGCAGAAACTGTTTTGAATTTATCTCACCAAAAAATATTATTTTATCATCAATATTAATTACATATATATTTTTCTCTACATTAATAGATTAACTTTTATTTAAATCCTAATTAATGATGTAGATGTAGAACAACATTAGCCACATGGGTGACCCCTTATAAAAGTAACTTGGGCTGTTCTAAACCTGTATCTCTGTATTTTGCATACACATTTGAACAGAGTTCATAGGGTTCATAACCCAGTTATCAGAAAGAGCTGTGAGAAGCCTCCCCTGGGGTCTCCACTCATGCATGTGCTGCTCCTTGGGTTGAAGGCTATGCTGAGCTCAGGCTCTTGCCTGAGCAATGCTACAGGCACCTGTGCCCAGCCCTGACCTTGCCTTGTTGACTCAACCTTGGACTTGCCTCATCACTGTGAAGATGTCTGGCAATCCAGACTCTTGTCTGATTCCTGGTTTCCATTACTGGACCTCCTCTGCTATTCTTCAGTTATAGACAAAGGTATATGCCTGTGTACATGTACATCCGAGCATGAGTATGCTTTAAGTGGTAAGAACAAAAGGATTCATATGTTTGCATGTGTGTATGAAAGGTGAGTGGGGAAGGTTGTCATGGCAGGCTGCGTGTGTGAACAGGGACTGTAACGAGTTGATGCATGTGTGTCTAAGCTGGGGAAGTGGTCAAAACAAAGAGTGGGGGTGGTCTCATTGAGGACACTGCCCCTGTCTTCGCTCCTGGCGTGCCTTCCCCTGCCAGGCAGCCCGCTCCTCCAGGCCCCAAGGGATTGCATGACCTCCTTCTAAAGACAAAGAAAGAGCTGAGCTTGTACACAAGGGGAAAAAGACTCAGAATAGGTAATTTTTATACATCATAACAATTTGCATCAGATATGATGAGGTCATGAAGAGCCATTCTGAATTTACTGCATCCAACAGTTTAGCACTTTTAAGTTAAGATGGCATTTTCTGAAGACAACTGGCTAATTTTCACATCAAGGAGACACTTCCATTCTGTGCATGTCTTCAAGAAATAAAATGAAGAGTTTAAAACTTTATTGTGCTCTGTGTAAGCATCTAGACAGAGGATTATTACTGTTCATTGCCAGTCAAACTTCAAGTTCCATTTGCAGAGCCAGAGAAGAACTCCAGGACGATCACTGAGGCATTATCCATGCTGTTGTAATCAAGTGGCAAGTTTCCTATGTCATGAAAGCAGCTGGGGACTGCTCAGTTCCAAATGCCCCAACGCCAAGCTTGTTTGTCCCAGTTTCAGTAAATTACAGCAAAATAAAGCTGACACACACACTTTATTTCCTAGCTTACTGCAATGGGTTCACCTTTAATAGCCCATGTTGACCTACCAACCATTTACAAGTGAAAATGATTTTCATCACAAAGGTAACTGCTCAGAAGTTAATTTTAGAGATAACCATTACTTTATGTTGTCTACTGCTAGTATATAAGACATTCTACAATACCTCTACTGTTGAACTGTCTGGAAAAATATATATATAATAGAAGAGGCAAAAGTATATATGCAATAAAAGACACACGAAAAATGTCTTGCTTATTTAATGCCAATCTTGCTTGTAAAAATTCCATCATTGTATTAGACAATGAAAGTGTTAAAAACATTCTAACTTTACTCATACTAACATGCAGAATTATTCTGTTTTTACAATTTTTTTTTAAAAAAAGGGAAAACAATGATGGTGAGAAAAGACTATGCTCTTTTAGGTGTGTTCTGCTAATACTTAACTGTCATTATTCTATACACGCTGATAGAAAGTGTTCCACTATCTACCAACTAATCTTATGGTTTCCATACTTGTGGGATTAGAATGATATTTGTACTTAATAAACAAATAATTTTAAAATGCTTATAAATATTTGTAGTACTTAGTTCAAGAAAAAATATGCATTCAGAGTGACATTCATTCAGGTGCAGATGATTCATTCAGAGGTCCTGCCTTTTGCTTCCAAAGCTAAATTTTTCTACCTGTCTTAGGCTGACTGAAAATCTTCACACAGCTCTACAGTGTATTTTACTCCAAAATGATATGTCACTTTAAAAATCCTGCTATAGTCCCTGTCTTTTCAGGAATATTAGAAAACTCAGCAGCCACAGTTCTGTATCAAGGTTCTTTGTATTATCATTCTATGTATCACCATCAACATTTATGTCCCTTCTTTGATACCACATCAGACTGGTTAAGCATGAAGACCTGCCCAACTGCTTTAGTAGGAAAGTAACCACATTAACATGAACCTTTATTTAGTATTAAGGTAATAAAAATGAAGAAACCTATTTCTGTATAGATAACTGGCAGAAGGACTTTTAGTTCTCTCTTGAGCCTCTAATTTTTCCTTGTCATTCAGTCTGTAGTGAAGGATTTCCCACACGTTCTTCCTTTTAAACGTCTCAGAAGAGCAACTGCTTATTTTGCAAAAAGCACAATAAAAAGGTCCATCTCTACAATTTAAAATAAAATGCCATCACGAGATTAAATCAGAACTCTATCTGTTGCATGAAGTGTACAAGGTCATATAATTCCCCAAAGATAAATTGCCTTAGGACATCGATATCTTTCTTCAATGCAAGGAAAGATTCGAAAGAACCTACAAATAGTCTCACAAAAGCAAGCTGTAATTTTTGCAGGGATAAATTAACATTCCGTTCAGGTTGATCATCTGCATTACAAATGCCAAAACAAACCCGTAACAAATAAGGCAAAAAAGACACTAGTGATGGAAGCTAGATCCTACAGCCTGTTTTGTTCTGGTCTCTGGCAATAAGAGAGAAGAAATATTTCCTTAGCCCACCACCAGAACAAGCTCCAGGATGAAGTAACCAGACTTACACTGTCATAGCTGCCAAGCCCTGACTGGCCTGTGCCTGCCTCAAGTACTTCACTTCCAGGAGACCAGTTCTCACTGTTCTGCCAGGAACTCACTGCAGCAGTCATGAGCCAGTGTAGGATGTTGTCATGAAAGGGATTTTCTACAGGAAAAAAGAGGTTGGCCATCCAAGAGGGGACAAAAAATGCCTTACACACCCATTATGGTATGTATAAACTGCCTCCTTCCAAGGCGGGGATAGTTGTGATGCCTTTGCAGCCCACTCCTTTGCTCTGATGGTCTTTTTGCAGGACCTTAAGAGTAAGATAATCAGGCACTCCAGCAAAGTTCACACTTCCCCAGTTTGCTCTGTTGAGTCATTCAATGATGACAAAAGTCTGCCAATGTCCACCTACTGAGGTTTGACAGACCTGCAGGCCACCTTAGCAATGCTAATTACAAGCAGATTTTGCTTTTAAACACACTGTAAGCATGAAGAGGAAACTTATGAAATGTGCTAGACAGCACTAGAAACCAAAGTCTTGCGTGCATTAAAAACAGTAGAGGCAACACTCATGGCAATTCCACCCTAATCGCCTCTTAACATCTCCTGAAGAAGAGATGACCATGGCAAAGCAGGCCATCTACTGTGGTCAACAACATCAGATAATTGCAATGGCGTTTTCTGGGATGGGACTCTTTTCCCTTTACATGGTATAGACTAATGTACTACTGTAAATGACATCAAACTCACTATGTAACTAACTGAAAGCACCTCCAATCTTTCCATGCCTCAGGTTTATTCCCTTCAATTATGTATAGCTATTCACATTTGGACATTTATTGTATTTTATTACCATTGTCACAGTTACACAGAATTGGCACCTTGCAGTGATCCTTATGCATAATCATTTAGACTGAATTTGAACACTGAGTCATAGCTAAATTGATCTGAATACAGCTTTGTTCATTTAAACTGGAGGATGAACAGTTCCAGGAGTGGAGCATGGAGCCCATTTCTTTGATTACTTTGATTTTCAGTAACTGTATTAGTGCCATGGCTCAGCAGCATCTCATAACTCATTCACGTGTTCTTGTAAATCATTTTGGTGCAAACAGTAATTTCAGTAGAAGGTAACTGTTGGGTGACTACCTCTTTTATGGAGAAGCATTTGCAAATGTTTGAGAGAGATGAGACTGAAGATTAGCAAAAGGTATTTATAATATCAATAATTAAATATTGTAAAATAGAAATTTCCTTAAGGGTCTGTGTGGAAAAAAACATAATACACAGTATACGAACTGCAGTGTATTGAACATTACTTAAGTGCCATAGGCTGTCTATTAAAATCCTTTTACTTCTGGCTGAAAAGCCTAAAGGTAAAGAGGGACAAACTGCACATCTCACAGCTTCTCCCTAAAGCTCTGGGAGGATTTGCACTCCTTACTCATGAAACAGGCTGAATTTTTATAATGCAGTATAGAATGCAATCTTTCTTGACATTGATTAAGCCACCAGAGAGGTGCTAAACTGCTGGTATTCCTACCAAACAGCAACTTCCAGGGATGGTCATAACCTGATGTTTCATTCCAATGAGTGTTGGTAGTAGTTAAAAGATGTTCAGCACCTTTTAAAATTAAGTGCTTTGTCACTGTAAATGGTTTGATTGCTTTAATTTTAACCTGTGTCTGGCCATAATGTGAGCTTTTAATGAATGAATGAAAATACACAGTAAATGCTATAGTAAATTATATTTGTGAGGAATAATTTTAACAGGTAAAAGGAAAGACAATTTTAAAGAGCCTACCTTTGCTGGTGAGTCTGGTGCTTTAATTTTTTCACAGAACTAAAATTTTTGTTTTTAAATTTTATATATATATATAAAGTTAAGCCAGCTTGCCTTTGTGCTGCAGAGGAGCTGCCTGCATATAAGGTTTTAAGGTTTAGAAATTGTTGAAATGGATGGAAGAACATGAGACTGAAAAGGAGAAGACCTATGGAATTAGAAATTCTTACAGTGAACATGTAGAAGACTTTCTGCCTTTCATGTGGAAAATGTCTGTCTTCTCACAGTTAGATATTAGAGTACTAATGCTTGCGATGCATTAACCTGTTAGTACTTGGAATGTGTTTTAAGCAGAGGAAAACTTGGTAAGATTTCCTAATAAAACTTGCTTTGATTTTTTTTCAATTTCATATATTTCACCTTACATATGTTTCATATGTAATGAAACATTATAGTATTTCATGTAATTGAGATAGAAATACAAACTAAGTTACATTAAATCAAAGGAATATTGGTTCTCAGGTTTGCAATGCAGTCATACATATAATATAAAGAGATAATAAATGTAAATTAGCACATTTGAAGACACATTTTAAAAACTGCTCTTTGGGACTTTTCCCCAGGTGATATTATGATTAGTGCTGGGATCTTCTTTTCTGCCACGTTGGAACTGGGAATATGAATGGACTTGAGTGTTGTTACAAATGACTTGTATTTCATCAATAAAGACATCTAGCTTATATTTTGCTTTGATTTTTTTTCTGTGCCAACAGATTCTCCACTAAATTGTTACCATTAAGACAACTAAATCTAACAGAGATAACAACACTAACAGTTTGATAAATAATTTAGAAACTTATTTACATTGTTACAGAGTCCTAAATTTGTGGGGTTTACACCTAAAGTTCTCTTAGTCAGGGACAGTTTGTTCTGCTTCGTTAGAAAATATATAGAACACTGGTTATTGCTACAATTGTGCTATAAACAGTCAGCACAAACCCTGATATTTGCTATAGAAGCTGTAATGTCCTATAGTTTATAGTAGCTATTTTACATGTTCTATGGACTCAGTGGAAAAGAAGCGCTATGTTAAAGTATCTGTTCAAAAAAGCATTTATGGTTTGAAAATGTAATTAAAACCAGCTAATGGTTTTAAACATGCTTTTTATTTTTTACAAAATAATCAAGTTAATGCTTGGAAAATCACATTTTAATGGGCAATTTTTCAAATACATTATTTTTTATGGTTGCATAATCTAGAAGCAAAAGCCAATACCCTGAAGCATATCTTGAAGCCCTGATATGACAAATTTAACAGCAGAATCATTCAAGACACTGTCTACAGTTGGAGGACAGGTCAGCCTGCCTAAGATCTAAACCTCTTAGTAGGTACCTGATTGTCTTCTTTCACTTGCCCCCTCCTAGAGGGGCAAAGCAGACTATACACCTAGCTCATGCACCTCGTTGAGATGTATAAAGTTAGATGTGATAAACCTGGTTCCTAGCTTTTAACATTTTGCATGTTAAAAATGATAGGATCTATACCTTCTCTACCTTTTGGGAGCAAACCTGCAAAGAGCAAGACAAAGAGCTTATAAAAAGAATAGTTCTCAAATTATTTCTGATTTAGTGACAGGGTCTGGTTTTCAGTTTCATCTTCTATGATACTTAGCACCTCTCTACACAGTCTCAGTTATGGTCCTCCTCAGAGAAGAAGATCGCATTCAACAAAACAATGATGCTGAAAAATGGGAATAAAGAGATGACTTCTCACTTTGCAGAACTGGCCTCTTTAGTAATATCTCAGAAAGACTATCTCAGGGGAAAAGGCAAATAAAACGCCATAATTTCTATTTGAGCTGCTTCCCTCAGATTTTTTTATATGAAAAGCCCTAGTAAAAACCAATATTCTCAGCTCTGCTGAAAGTACACAGACCCAACAACACTAAATTACCAAGAGAAGAATCTAGCATTTAACTGAAACAAATTCTGCTCTCATTTACATCTCCAACAGGAAAGAGCAACCTCACAAACTGCTAGAATTATTTTTGAAAATGTACGCATTTAAAAACAAGTCAGTCCTAACTGATATAATACATCCAGAGGGCAGCTGAATGCCAGACAGGTGTTACTACCTTGAAATTATCTTCTAGTAAGTGTGACAATTAACAGCCTAACTGCATGTGTTTTGTGCTAATGCTGAGTACCAAGAGACAAAATTGAGGACAACCTGTTACAAACCTGAAGAGACATTTAATATAGGAATAACAGTGTGTAACCAGCTCAGATTTAAGATTTCTATTATGTATTATTTTATTTTCTACAAACCTCAGCTATTTTTACTTCACAATAAAGTGTTAAAAATGAAATAAACTAGAACAATACATGGTTTCAGCTTCAGTTGTCACCACTACAAATAAACATACCTAATAAGCACTGCAGGAAGTCAACTATGCAGTCTTAATGATCCTAGAGTCTTTTGCTAAAGTATACAGTTCATAATCTCAAGCAGATTCCAGAATACTATGTCAATTAGGATATCACGCAGAGCAACACAAAAGGCAACACCAGCTGGAAGCATTCATTGAACCTCATTGTCATTGCAGCAATAAAAGAAATCCTGTTCTACCAAAATGAAAACAATAAAACAAAGATAAGCTGAATTGGGTCAGGAAGTAAAACAATCCCGAGTTGCCAACTTCAAATGGCTGGGTATTAAAGATCTTTGGATAATCTACAAATTGACAGATTGGGGGTTGTCTGACTGGCTGCTACCACTGGATGTCACTGGTGCTTCAAAGAAAAGCCACTGCACGTGCATTTATCAGGCTGCAGAGCTTGGAAATGGCAGTATTGGGAGTTAGAAATACTCTCATGCTAACACTTTTCTTTAGCTTGCTTTTCACTTTTATCATCTCTCCAATTTACTTCAGAAGTTGAAATTGTTCAGTAAGCCTCAATAACACTTAAAGAAGTGAAGGAAGAAAATAATTTTAGAGCTAGCAACCATACCACTGCAAATATCCTAATCCCAACATCATGTTTTGGTTTGCTTTAAAGTAGGTATACCAGACCCCCTGGAATATCATCTGTTGTATTTACTCTTGTGTCTGCTCAACACAGACTTGAAAATTTCTTTACTGTATGCTAGTATCTTCATGTTTTACCACACCATGGATTTTACTGGCCGGGTGAAATGGGATATGCACTTACCACAAATCTAAATAGCACATTTTTGCAATAGATGTGTCCCAACAGCTAAAGCTGGAAAGCATCAAAATTCACACATCTACTGTTATCTTGCTTCAGAATTCAGTCATGATACGACCCTACTTTTTTACCTACATAGGATATAGCTATAATGAAGATGGTATCTTTATACTCTTCAGACTGTTTATTTTAGTCCAGTGGCAAATCTAGAAAGAAGGGAAAAAACAGCCTAGTCATATAAGCACTGTATTGAAGCATCCTTCTCTGATGACTTGGGCTCTGTGAAGAAACCAAACACAGAAACTAGCAAAGCAATGGATACTAGAGACCAGCATGCAGCCTCGACCCACAGCACACAGGGCAAATATTCTCTCATCCCAGAATCTCTTTTTGTAGATTAATAAGCATTAACAGAAGGGAAACAAAGTGTAGGCATAATAGATTGGTTTTGACAATGGAACAAGGCTACCAAAGGGATACTTCAGATATTCTGCTGTTCAACAGATCCATAAGGGAGTGGGGAAGGGGCAGAACACTGATATAACGACACTTTTCAACACTTTTCAAGACAATAAGATCTAAGCTATCTGTGAAGAATTATAGGAGATCATGATATCACGTAACAGAAGGCAAAATGGTAAAATAGCAGATGAAATTCAGTTCTGATAATAGAAAGTGATGAACATTGGGAAAAATAACTGTACGTACAGAAAAACAGAGTCTAAATCAATCATTACGCCTCGCCCCCCCCATACATTTTAGAATGGATAAGGTCTCTAAAAATATCAATCCATTTCTCAGCAGTGGTCAAAAAGGGAACTACACATGGGAATACTACTGATCATGTTGTAGCTGTGATGACTTCTAGATAAAGGCAATGGCAGTTTTGTAACCAGTAGCATCTCAATACGGGTGGAAAAAACAAAACAGCTTTCAGAACTTGCTGACTCTTCTTTGTCTCTTTGCAGTAGCAACAGCCTTCAAAGCTTACTAGAAGCTGAGAACAATAATTTTGAGTTCAACTTAAGTACGCCATGCGGTTACACCATGTTGAGCAGATAGGGGGTGTTAAGTATGCTAACTTTAATGGGCAGCTTTATGGGAGCTTTCCAAATGCCATGTATGAACTTACTTTGATGGAGAAAGAAGTCTCACACTGTTATATATCCACAGATGCTACATACAGCCTTCCCAGGGAAGCTACACAGAAAAATCATTTAAGAATGATAACCCACATGGAAAAATGATCCTACCTCATGTATTTTTTTCAAGAACATCTGCTCCTACAGCTCAAGCAATCCCTCAGCTTTGTTAAGCTCCTCGTTAGGAGCCAACTCTCCTCACACAAACATACACTGCCACTGGAACCAGCTCACACCAGGGCAGCAAACGCAAGGCTTGGTGACCATCTCCACAACCAGCAAACAACAGCGCTGCTTCTACAAGAACCATCCAAACTCCCAAATCTTCACAGCCAGCGATATGTTTGATGCAATGTACCAAGTGCCCTTACCACATGCGCCTATGTGACTAACACTAAACAACCCTTTTCCACCAGAACAAACTCTAATCTTGATAAGGGGTAGAAACACCCTGTCATTAGTGGCAAAACACGTCTTACAAAACAACAGCTTCTCTCTGATGTCTCAGTGTTGATGACCTGAGGAGATCTACCCAATGTCTTTTAAAGATAAGCCTCAGAACAAAATGTCATATACTAAATATCTTGGACTCAACAGGGTTATTAGTTTTTTGGGCTATATTAAATTCCCAACTAGCTTCTAGCTAACACTGACACTTTCTTGAGGCAGTAAGTTGCTTCTCTTTCTTGTAAAACTAGGGATCTCATCCCTTTTCTCTAAGTACTCCCACCTTACATCACAGGTTACACACTTCTGTTCTCACTGCTAGTCTAACTGATTTAAACACTGAAGTTGTACTCAAAACAACTGCTCTGAGCTTGCGTTTAATCTCTAAGACTGATGTTTCTAATTCAGCAGAACAGAAAAAAAATCATTATGTTGCTCTGTAAGTCTGTGCTGTACCCACCTTTTTTATCCAGCTGCCATTGCGGCCACTCATACTCAAAAGGAAAAAAAGCAGAAGTTGAGAAATTACAGAGAAGGAGAAGAAAGAGGACTAGGGGTATGGAACATCTTCCCCACAAGAACTGCACCAGGCCATACTCCTTGCTTCATCAAAGCAGTGACTGATAACATTAGGAGGTCTAAAACCTTGTGAATGAGGTAGGGCAAATGAAGAGAGTGATCATTCACTGTATCTTGCAATATAACCAGTGATATCATCAGGCACTGGATTTTAAAGAAGTAGATAAATAGGGAACTTGTCACTGAATGCTGGGAAGTCAAAAGAATAACTAGATATTTACACTTTTCATGGTTATGGAAAATGAAAATAGTTCAGATGCGACCCCAGCTCACAATGTGTTAAAATTACTGCTTGCAGGAAGATGCGCAGGGAGGATCCATGCTGGGTATGCACCTTGTTTCTGGCTCTCTTACTGTAACTTCCCCTCTCAAACCACTGGAGCTAAACCAGGATCTGTGTTCTTGCTGGTCTGCGATCTGGAAAAGATTTTAAAGAGGACATATACTACTGTCTTGATGTTCCCAGAAAGTGGAAAGAATGTGCCATGTAACAAATGCAGGCATCCTCTCCCTACACCAGGTTCACACTCCCCTGGGTGTCCATCTTTCAGATGGATGACAGGCCACAACCTAAGGCAAACTCAGCATACACAGATAGCGAGATATTATTGAGACCATAGTGACATTCGCTGCTGCTTCCTAATTTAGAAAATAGTCTCTCCCATTTCTGTAAGCTCCACATGTTTTTGCATTTATCCGTTTTCTACTCCCCCAAGAAGGGAACAGCTATCTTTCATTGCAGCCATGGCAAGGTCACTTGCTGCAGATTGGGAAGGGAAAACTGGCTGCAATTGCTGGATTTAAGCACAAGCACTCATTCTCCTCACTTGAGAAACTGAGCTGTTGCTATCAACTAAATCTATTTAGCTTTTCCCTGGCAAGCATAAATGCTTGCATACCGTTCAGCTGCTCCCATGTCCTCAGAAGGAAGAAGGGGAAGAAAAACAAATTATAATAATTTGTTTTTATTGTTTTTCACTGAAGTTTGATGCTTTTTATGACTATAATGTTACAATTAATAATTTAAAAGATATTTTTATTTTTTAAAAACAGTTTTCTCTAGTGTTTTGTAAACTCAGGCCACAAAACACTGTAGCTTTGTAAAAATTCAAAATCTACTGCATTGCTTGTGGGCTCAGAATAAATAACTTGAGACTCATGATTAAGAATACTAATTGATTTGATACACCATAGTACATTTATATGTATTATATCTAATAAATTTACCATAACAAATTAATACAAATGCATTAAAATATATTCTTTTATACCACAGCAAGTTTAGTAGTCAAGGGACAGCTGAGACTTAGGAGGAGATATTTCACTAACATTTCACTGTTGCACTGTTGCACAGACTAAAAACTGCAGCATTTTAATACCCTTTATGTATTCTATATTCTTTTGCAGTCATTGATGCTACATGCTTAATAACAGTAAATTAATTAGTAGGAATTGAACACGGCATGTAATAGTATCCTTTTTTGTTAAAAATACTAAAGAAATTAAGATATTTACGTATGTTACAAGAAAAAGCTGTCCTGGTTTCATCTGGGACAGAGTTAATTTTCTTCCTAGTAGCTGGTACAGTGCTGTGTTTTGGATCTAGTATGAGAATAATGTTGATACCACACTGATGTTTTAGTTGTTGCTAAGTAGTGCTTATCCTATGTCAAAGATTTTTCAGTTTCCCATGCTCTGCCAGTGAGGAGGAGCATAAGAAGCTGGGAGGGAGCATGGCCAAGACAGCTGACCCAAACTAGCCAAACGGATATTCCATACCATAGGGTGTCATGCTCAGTATATAAACTGGGGGGAGTTGGCTGGGAGGGGCCGATCGCTGTTCAGGGACTCGCTGGGCATCGGTCAGCAGGTGGGGAGCAATTGCATTGTGCATCACATGTCATTCTTGGGTTTTATTTATCTCTCTTTTTATAATCTTCCTTCTCATTATTATTATTATTATTATATTTTATTTCAATTATTAAACTGTTCTTCTCTCAACCCATCAGTTTTACTTTTGTTCTTTCTGATTCTCCTCCCCATCTCACAGTGGAGGAAGGTGTGAGTGAGCAGCTCTGTGGTGCTTAGTTGCCAGTTGGAGTTAAACCATGACATTCTTTTAAAAATGAAATCTTCTTTGGAATGGTAACTCAAAACTGCATATATATTCCTGTAATTTGTTAAGTGTGATTAGTTGGATTTTTTTTACCAGGAAACCATGCCTCGCAAGTGTGCTGGAGTTCTTTGAGAGAGCAAACAAGAAAGTCAACTCATTGCCTATTAACAGTGAAACAAAATTTCTAAGTGTTACTAGGGAAGAAACACAAAACACATCTGTGATGGTTTAGCCCCTGCCGGGGTCTGAGACCATGAGGCCGCTGCCTCTCCCCCACAAAGGGAGTGAAATACAAAGCCCCGAGACTGAGATAAGGAGAGGTTTAATACAACAGAGCAACAGCAACACAACAAACAATAACAATAACAGTGATAACAATGAACAGAGCAAAGTATATACCGATACAGCAGTGAGAGAACCGGCTGCGCCAACCCACGGGATCACCGATTCTTCCTGCGCTTGCACCAGGATGTGATGTCAGCATGGCATATGAATAACCCAGCCAGAGCTTCCCCCCACTGCTGGGGAAACTAAACCCTATCCTGGCTAAACCAGGACAACATCAGAAAATGTCACGATGCTATTCTATAGATGTCTGATATCCCCAGTTTAGGCACTGCAAACAGTTCTGGTCTTTTCATTCTCCTCCTCTCCAAAACACTGTAAGTGGAAGGGTACCAGTGATGGACACTGCATCAACACCAGAAGCACTGAGGAGGAACCAGCACAGAGAACCTACAATCCACATGATGTGCACTTCGGGCATTTCACTTCTGCCTAGCTCCAGTGTGGTACTGGGACTGAACCCTCATTGCTGGCAGTGTCCCCAACTCAGGCCAGGGACTCAGATGTCTGTAGGGCAAGACCCAGCTTAGCACAGCCCAGCTGCATGACCTCCACTCAGGTTTATTCATGAAAAGTGTTACGGAAGTGTGAAACAGTATGTGACCAAAAATTATGCGAGATAAGAGAAGGAAAAGCACAGACAGAAGTTTAATTGTTGAGAAGGTAAATGACAACAGCTCAGTGGTTCAAAAGGAAAAGCAATGGTTTAAAACCATTAGGTTTTAAAGGTTTAAAACCTCAAGGTTTAAAACCCGAAGAAAAAAAAAATGTAATTGGGAGACGGCAACTCAGCACCTTCGAAGATGATGCAGGGCACATTGGAGGCTCATCATTTTCCTGTGTGGTTGATACCTGCTGTGGAACAGCAGGATACATGGAACATCTTTTTGAGAGGGGTAGCTGGTGGCTTTCTAGTCCTATCTATCGCATGTATTAAGCAATAAACTACACTTTGTATTCCTAAACTGCATATATCCTGCTTAGAGTGTCTCTTGAGGAACAGGTTGCTCATGCAATGTGTCTTTCATTTAAAATAAAGATGCATGTGGAGAACAAGTTCCACTTTAGTTTCATCAGAAAAAATTCAGTTTGTGTGCTCCCTGCAGCTTTACAGTGAAAGAGGAAAATTAGGCTATCAGCATCAAAAGCTCACTCCATGGTAGCAACATGTATACTGTGTATTTCACTGCTAATTATATAAGGATGTCAAATTTTTCTGAATTAATTCAAAAGCAATTACACAACTGTGCATTACAGAAAACTCTAAAATACGATTAAGCCCAAAGATGGCAGCTGTGATTTCGGAATTCCCGAGTAACAAATTTCTGTGGACGGACAAAATATTGTAGGAGAATATTATGCAATTCTTTCCCTCTTTTTATACTCTTCCTTCACTATATGTTATTTGAAACTCCTGGAGAGAAAATACTAGGCCAGATGGACCACTTTTAAAATTTTATGTCATTTGTTTGTGCACAGAGTTGTGCTTATGTGTATTCTCACTATTCACAAACTAGTAAATCTTGTATGCATGTCCCTTTGCATACAAAAGAAATAAGTAGTAGTTTTTGTCACAATCTCCTTTCATCTTCCTATTACAAAATATGAGCCTTTTTGGAGGTGGCTTCTTTGATTTTACTTTGCTTGTCATGTTGCACTGCTGCCTTAGCCAGATGGATGACTTTGTTCAAGTACTGCATAAAAATTAGGTAGTATTACATATATGGTATAAAAACTTCAGACACGGTAAAACACTCCAATGTCGGTGTCAGGCAAAGTCAGGATAACCAGGCCTCTCAGTTTAGCCACAATCACACTGGAATACATTTCTCCTTCCTGCCAACTCAAAGACTGTCTTCCAGAGATAATTTCCTTTCAACACAGAAAATTTTTATATTCTTCCCCTGGTCACTCTGTGCTAAAATGACAAAAACAACTGAACTCAATCCACACTTGTGTATTACCACAGGCTTCCACTTCTAGACAAATGTCAGCTGTGTGGCATACTGTCAGCTCTCAAGAGCTCAGTCCTCTTAAAATACCTGTGATTACACAGGCTCTCTGGCTAAGGGAGAATCAAGCTGGGAACAACACGGCCACAGCTCCACCAGGGAACTCTGACCACTTCCGCATTAACATAGGAATAAGGATGGCTTCATACAGTGTCCCAGATAGTGCCATGCACTGTAAAGCAACTGTAATTACTCTTTGGCTGCATGAGGTTTATACAAAGGTGCACATAAGTCCTTGATGAAGACAGACCTTTGGTACACATTTTACAATGAAATCAGCCCTCTATGGACAACATCTTCCTAAGACATATATTTTGTCTTTAGGAGGAGGGGAAAAAAAAGGTAATTCAAAAGGTTAATCAAATGAAATCTTTTTTACCAGGACACTGAAAGTCATTTCCTTTGCTAAGAGCCCATGCCTTCTGAAATTCAAATCTATTGTTCCACCTATAGTCAGTCATTTTACCACTCAGATTTTTGTAAGGAAAAGAAATACGGCTATTCAGTCTCCTGATTATCAGATAATGACAGACTTATTTCAGCTTTGAACAAAGGCCAGAGGCAAAAAAATCTGTGTTAAGAAGGAACTGTTTAAGAAGATAATTAATGTAAGGAAACATCAGGGGCTGGCAAAGTGGGAATGGTTGCACAGCCCCAACAGGAGAGCTCATACGTGATCCCGTGTCAGGTATAACTTGTAGCTCCTGTTTTTGTAAACCTGGGTTCTTAAAGGTAGGTTTAAAACCCAAATGCGGTCTTTTAAATAAAAATGTCTTGCATTTAAACATATCATGCATCTACATATCCATTCAGAGTTGATTGGAATTAGCTTGTCTGCATTTTTAAAAACTTGATCACCTTTATTTCACTTAAGGCGTTCAGAGGCTAACTTTAGAGGCCCAGAAAAGTTTCTTGCTTCTTTAGTTGCAAATGATACAAATACGATCTCCGGGACACTGCTCCAAACTCTGAAGGTCTAAAGGTGACACAGCAAATCCACTGACATTTATCTCAGAGACACCCATCATTACAAGGCTTCCATTTTACATTAAACACTTCCAGTCTATCAATTTTCTAATTACCAGTCTCATACTTTACTGTGTGATTTTGGCAATGTTGTTACATTTGTGTGTAACAAAAAATGAATCTTTAACTTACAATTTCAAAATAGGGATAATTTCTTTAAGTTCTGTAACATTTTTTAATTCCCCAAAGCTCTAGTATCAAGAATCTGCACAGATTACTCTTAGAGCAATTTAGAACCCATCTAGGCTGCAATTTTGGCAATAATATACTGATGCACCATAGAAGTTGAAATCAGAGAGGAAAATACCCTCATCGGACCATCTATTTGCATACAATCGTTCGAAGCTCTGCAGTTTTGGGATGCAGCACCACTGGACTCAAGCCTAGGGAACCTACGCAGCCTACAGCATGGAAGAGCAGCGAGAGCCTGAAGCATGCTGTACACACCAAGACAGGCACGGAGTCTTCCACACCGTACCGCCAGCTTAGTTGGGTATACTGCTGTGACATTTTGTGATGTGTGCTGTAGACATGCCCTAAATACTTAATGTCTAAGCACCAACTAATATTTGTAGAAAACAGATGGATTGGAGAAGATTCCAAATGCCTGAAGCTCTTTTTTGGCCTCATCCTGCTCCTGCATGGAGTATCTGGCAGCTGTACTCTAATGTTTTCATTTGTTTTGATTTAAATTTCTCTTTGCTCCTGCCCTACCCCTTTCTTCTTTCATAGCCTGCTTGTGACTGTGCACATGTGTAGTGTCTGCTGTAGCAATGAGTCCTCACCAATGAATCAGCTTCAGCAAGGCCACCTGCATTTGGCCTATCACAGTATTTACCAATGAGTCCAGGGAGATTTTTTTAAGCAGCACTTTCAGTGCTAGATGTATCTCTGTTACCTTGTTCTACACTAGGGCTTGCTACAGAAATCCTCTTAAAGGTCTTTAATTTTTTTTTTACCCATGATTTAAAATATAATCAAGGTGGGGTTTTTTGTTTTCTTTTAATATGGCCTCTGAGTTTAGCTGATGTAGTTAAAAACACTTCTGTAAACTGCTTCAACTTGTGTACAAAGTAATTCAACCCCTTATTATTGATTTCTACATCTCGACAGAATTTTATAGCTCCTGGAACTTCTAAAAGAGTCTAATCAATCTGAGAACACTTCATTAAAAAGTAAGATACAAAATGAAGGCAAAATCCCTTCAGTACCACAAATGTAGAAGATGAATATAAAAACAAAAAACAGTGCTTCACCTGTTCTCCAATTCTGATTCATCACTTATTCATTATTTGAAGACTGATATTAGTTTGATTCTCTATCATAAGCGAGTATTTCTATTAATGTTTAATTAGGCATCACTGTTACCACAAAAAAGCCTTTCTGACCACTGCAATTTAGGGTTGATAGAACCAGTATCAAAAAGGAAATGTTTTAAAGATAAATGCATGACATAAAAAGTATCAAAGTTAATTTTCAACTTTTTTCCTGTGTTTTTTTTTTTTAAACTGAAATGCAGAATAAGTTCCATCTGTATGCTGTGATTTACTCCCCAATGTCCCTTACAACCCCTTCAATTCCTCCCAGTCCAGATGTTTCTTTCTCTGATTCAAGAAAAAATGAAGTTGGATCACCTTCTCCTCATATTTCCTAACCTCTTATTCTAAGTAAATGCTAATAACAAGTAGCTCGCATCTGAAAAGGAATTCCGTTTCTTTCTCATTAGCTTTTTGCAGGTTTCCTCTGCTTGTACCAAATACGATGTTTGCCACTGCAGCCACGATACAGTGTATTATTGCTGTGCTTGTACACCAGCAGTCCTGATAACCTGAGAAATCTTATTGAAGGGTCATGTCCATTTCATTGCCAAGTGGCTCAGATGAAGAGCAGATTCTTCACCCTGCAGAAAAATCCTGCTGTCAGGTTTCCAGCCCACTCTCATTTTATGCCTGCCCAGATATGGAGGCCACTAGACCAAAGTTAACTCTATATAAATCTGGAACTGGTTTTTTTCCGAAGAAGGCTGAGCAGCAAAATTTGGATTTTTAGAAGAAACTGGTTAGCCTCACTAAACAAACAGTTCAATTGAAGGATGACTTCCTTGAATTTAACAACCGAACTATGGTGGTGTTTGAATAAGCCAGCGACCAGAAAGGACAGCGCTGTATTCACATTGGACAGAAATCTTCAGAAGGTTGAAGTTAGCAAACTGAAATGGGGAAAAAAAAGCCAGTACTGTGTCATTTTATTACAAACAAGATGGCCTAACATGCTCAGTTCTGAAGGAATGAAACAAGAGTGACTTTAAGACTGGCCTAGACTTAGAGTCTCCAGAGGAATCTGTAGCCCACAGGATTTTAATTCTTCTCTGGCTCAGAGGCCAGAGAGCACTTTCTGGTGTTGTCTGTTCTGGACTCCAGAACTGTGACAAAGCAAAATACCACAGAGGGAGCTCCACCACATGGGTTTTTTTGCCTGTTCATCACTAAATGTGCTCAATGAGCTTTCAGAGACACTGGGTAGGTTCACACAAGCCTCTTCACTGATACATGCCTGACGTCACCAGAATCAGGTGAACCTGAACAGAAAAGCCTTACAAAATGTATCCCATGAGATGATTTACTGACTTTTACTTAGATTAAACCTGACAAATACTCTAGCTGATATCACCATCTTGAGGACATTTTGTTGATCTGTGATTACCAAGGCACATTACACCACATGCTCTCCCATCGACCTTGTACTAGGAGAGCAACAAGCAAAAGCCAGACTTGTCCCTGCTTGTGCTTTAGAATAAATGATTCCACAAGGCCTGAGAGCTGTGAGAATGAAATGCAAGGGCAAGAAGAAGTGCTAGTTTTATACTGCTAAGGACTTCATCAGAGTTACTTCTGGCCCTGACAAATAAAGGTGGGACAGAAAGTTTACTTATGACTTCTCTTAAAGATGTGCTATCCCTAATAAATTCCTCTGTAGGTTCCCACATGCCAACAGAGGGGCAGAGATAGAAGGGCAATGAAAGGACTTAAAGAAAGTCTCAGTCACCAAGCTTGGCATCCTGCACTAAACTGCCGTAAACCAACCACCTATAAGAGTACATTCAAACTGTGTGGGTACTGCACGTGTGTACGCAAAGCCACAGAAGAGCCTGAGGACAATGATACTATGTCTGAGAGACAGGGCAGAAGGAAAGACCTGGTTTGATGCCTGGGCATGCTGACTTTTCATGTCTCTGAGTTAATGTATAGTGGTAGTAAAAAAAATTGAAAAGCAGAAAAATTTCCACTCCCAGGCATATGATAAAATGCAATGAAATGTGCACATGCACCTGATGAGAACAGGGATGGATGCTAGAAAGCAGACTTCACAGATAACCTTTCAGAAAAGTATTTGATTCAGGGGTTAGTTTTAGAAAAATAAATTGGCTTTGCCTAGAATGAAATTTATAGCCATCAAGGGAGGAGGATTCTGGAACAACCTTCCAAAGAAGGAGTGGGAGCCAAGAGTTCTTAAAAATGGAGATCTTTTTGAAAGAAGTTAAAGAACACAATGCTTTCTGACAGCAGGAGGTTTTTCCTTATTCTAAAATCCTCTATTTTAAAATAAATCTATTACTAATAAAGTACTAGAAAATACCATGTTCAAAAAAATTAATTCAAAAGTAAACAAGGAACAATTTGAATACAGCAGCGTTTTATGTTTCTAGGCTTTGATTACCTCAAGCCCTTACACAGGCACCCGCTGTTTTCCAGATCACTGCATCAAACTCCATCCTTACCTGCTATTCGAGTAATTACATGGAGGTGTTCAACTTTAGATTAAGATCAGCTTGTCATGCATCAAAGGATTGAGAGGCCTAAGGAAATTATTCATGTCATAAGGAAATGTAATGCCATCATTCTTCAAATAATCATAATGAAAGATTAACCATGAGAATCTGACTGTGCCTCCCTGCAGTAAAAGTGGCAGATGGGCAACAGAGGACACAGGTAAGTCTGCAAAGTTCACCTCTGGGTCTTTTCATAGAGAGTCATGGTGTGGGGGGGATCAGCCCAGGGAGCAATCAAATGGGTACAGAAAGGCTCCTCTACATTTCAGAGCTATGCATCAACATCGATTTCTGCTTTAAGTCCTTCCCATGGCTGGTCTCCTGCTTCTCCAACCTGGCTGCAGAGCCCACATGCAGCCACAGGACACACTTCTGGCATATGTTAATAAGGTGCAGACATCAAGAAATATTATCTTGGAAAATATTCCCCACAAGTTTTAGTGTAATCGAGATTACCTGTTGATTAAAAAAAATAGATTGATATAAACATCCTTACTTTCAGCTAAGTATTTTGGGTTGCCTTCTAAATATACTGGTGCAATATAAAGTACATGGACACAGCTAATCTGTTATAACATTTTCTAAGGAACTAATTTATCTTAATTATAGCAAGAGTGCAAGACAACCTAACATAATGGCAGAAAATTTATCTAGGTGACATACTAGGCCACTGCAAAGTAGTTAAGTGATGGTTCATGAGCAGGACTTGTTAATTAATTGATCTACAGCTACTCCTCTTTCAGAAAGTACATTTAGAACTGAAAAAATAATATTTGTAGTTAACCACTTCTCTGACAAAACAGCAAAACAAATTTTTCAGTGTTTTTTTTTACTGGACCCATTAGACAAAACATTTCATTTTAATTTCAACATCTTAACTCTTTTTCTTTTTTTTTAATTAAAAACACCTAATTTTACAAACTAAGTATGATTTTAAAATAAAGTGCTGGAAAAGAGGATGTCTAAGCATACTGCATAAGTCCCATCCTTCACCCTTTTTTGGGAGAGAATTGCTTGCTGAATATGAAATCAGCCCAAGTTTTAACTATACATAAAAAGAAATTAACAGAGCACAAATTGTGATTCTTATGGTATACAGCCTTAAAGATGTTCAGCATTTCATTCTCAGCCTCATCACAAATAACTTATCCAAATCAACAGACTCTATTAATTTTAAGTAGACTGATCAACATTGCATAGATGCTGTATATAGTAAGAATATTTTCTACAGAAATCAGCAGGGAAAACATTAAAACTACTCTTAAAGTTTTAAACTGAATTTATTCCAAACTATCAAAGTGTTAATAATTGTAAAATTAACCGATTATCACATAACTTGAACCATTTCTGAATTGTCAAGGAAAAAAACATTCATACATTTCTACTTTTAGGCTGTTGTTATCCATTATAAACACATATGAAGCAACATGAAAATCTGACTGGAATATAGGGGAAGGTCTTAGATGAACCAGTTTGTCTCACACTCTCCTACAGAGTTTGCCTATAAGACACTTACTTTGTAAAATGATAGGGATTCTAAACCACACCACTCTCAACTACTGAGAATTTCTAGTTATGTTTTCAAGGGAACATAGCTCAAACAAATACAAATTGAAGATGAATTGTGTTTTTGTTCACTCAAAAGTCATACACAAGCATGCTATATGGTTTGATAATGAAGAGGACGTTAATCCTGATGCCTTTCATATCCTCTGGCAGTTCCATACCCTGGTGGCATTCCTGGAGTCCCTCACTCCAGCAGTGGAGTGCACCACTGGTACAGCTGTATGCCAGCTGTGAGCCCATGGCACATCTAACTGAGTATGCAACCTGCAAAACTGGCTTGTGGCTACTAGTGATGAAAATGAAATCACTGGGTAGAATTTCCTTCAAATGCAACTACTCACTATTCATTTATGAGAGGACAGAAATTGGATCAAATCAGCAAAAATGTCCACACTGTGAAATTTAACCTTCACTTTCAAGCTTTCAATTCAGCTTAGAAATCCCTTGTCTCATTCTGCTGCCCCAAAGACATCACCTCTTTCTCTCTTATTTTACTTATTAGCTATTTATAAGTTATTACAAATAAGTAGATAAGTTATTTACTTATTCCTTGTTCTTCTGGCTTCCACGAACAACTGCACCTTAGCCTGTCATTTATATACTCCAGCAGGTATGTTCCAGCACAGACATTAAGACAGAAATCTCTCTGAATAATTAGGTACAGTGAGTGGGTTATGTGCAGCCATTCCCAGCTGAGCTCCATGCAGCAAGAAATACTGACGAAGATATACAGAATATTCACAGAAAGACTTCTGACATTTTCCAGTTCTGGAGAAAGTCATTAAAGTCAAGGGCATGGTTATCACCTGTTCTAAATCTTAAGATTCCCAACAAAGGCTCAAAAGCTGCTGTTCTGGGCACAACATTTTTTTTTTCCAAATAAACAAGATGAATAAACAGGGGAGGCATTGCTATTCTCGCATTAAACATGATGAACTTGGGTAAAACAAGATGCTTAGCCTTTTTGATTTGTCCTTCATTGCAAATGACAACAGAGCTAATTCCTTCTAATTATTCCCCATGATAAAGCCTCACTCAAGAAAGTGCCATCACACTGCACAGTCACATGGCACCTACATCAGATGATTCAATTCACAGCAACAGGCCACTGGGCAGGCAATGGGTCTAGTTTCACAAAGCAAAACCTCTTGCAACCTTACCTGTTGCAGTCTCACGTTGCCAGTAGTTTGAGCACCACTGCTCTTTATTACTCAAGGTACCTGCTCCATCAGAAGTTTTGGATGAAATTTCATTTAACATAAGTGAAAGGTTTTGGATGTGCACAAAAATCAGGCTAAGGATAAAAGGGAACTACAAATGGAAACTACTGAATTTCATTTTCCCTTTCATGCCTGAATAAACAATCTCTACTGTTTTTTCTAAGTCCTCTCTTTCACAGTGTAACAGAATTTAATAAATGAATAATCAGTGTAACATTTATGTAGGCCTCAATTGTGCATACTTCTATAAGGCTAAAATAGAAAATAAAGTATAGAAATTAATAACACACATTTACTTCTCTTTTTCTTTTTCCCTGGACCCTGATATAAATATCTGGCCATATAAGGAAGCCTGTAATTCATGACAAGATGCACACCAGAACCAGGAAAACAAAGTCACCTGCGAAGCCTCTCAAGTCACAGCAGAGATACAATAAAAGAGTAAAACTCTTAAAGAGTCACCTTGAAAAGTACTGAGGCACAGCATTCATCTTCACCGTGGGGAACAAAGGAAGCACATTACAGCATCCAAGACACACTGTGGTAGTTAAGAGAATGAAGTTTCTCAGGGAAAGCACATATTTCCATTTTAAAATTCTTTTATCCTCATACTTTCCCTGTTTGAGGAAGTTTTGACATGATTGTCTAAACTCCCATCGGGCCGAAAACGAGAACATATTACAAGTGCAAGGGAGGAATGTCATGAGAACACTTTCATGAGCATTTGAAGAAACAAACCAGTTCAAAAAGAGATTAAACAAATTCCTGGTGGATGGGTTAATCAGCAGCTATTAAACACCCACCAGCTGGCTCCAGATCAGGGATGCTCTGAGCAGCTGGAAGCTGGAGAGGTGGAGCAGGGGGCGCATTTGTTGTTAGCGTCCGTTCAAGGCAGGATGCTGGACTAGGTCTGGTCTTCCTATGTAGGAAGTATGGCCTTCCTTATGGCCTTGCATTATGTCACCCAACAACTCTGCACCACATTTTGTTTCACCCAAATTATCACATGTGATGGACCAGTCCTGGGCCTCTCATAAAGGTACAGATGCTTTGTAGGAAGACTGACAGCAAAGTAACCCAATGTTATCAGTTCTCTGAATACTACCAAACGCTTACTTGGACCCAGTCTTTGGAAAAGGTTCTTCACCAGACTCTGAAAAATTACAGTTCTCTTTTCTGTCAACAAAAGTTCATTAAAAAAAATCATCATGGTCTGGATGGTTACCAGGTCACCATGGACTTCGGGTTGCTGTAGTCCAGGCAGACCCTTCTAACACAAATATCAGGTAAAGCAGGTTTATATTTTATGCCAGATGGTACTCAACTGTCTGGCATCTCCTTCTTTAATGTGTTAGCTCGTTACTGATTGCATTTCAGGTGAAAATTAATGTAGCCTGTTTTATTTTTAAATGTGTCCCAAATGGAGATTCAGAGGAGCAGATGTTGGGGGGGAGGGAGAAGGGTGTTTCCATCTTCTTAGTATGCGATGCTAGATATAGCTTCATTATATCTCCTCTAGTATATGTAAGTATTATACTTCCATGCACAAGTGTGTGTGTCTCTGTTCCAATTTGTACTGGTTTATTTTATCTGACTACATGTATGGACATATAAAGTCTAAAAGGATTTTTTGTTACTTATTCTACAAGATAATAGCAAACTGAGCACTAAAAAAACAAACCAAAAAAAATTCCCAAGAGGCAACCCCCAAAATGATGAAGATGAACCTGCATTGTAATTCTGCTAATAAGTGACAGAAGGTACAAATCTTCTGAAGAAACTATCACCATTGCCAGAGATAGTAACCTCCTGATTTTGGGCTGTAGTCTTGGCTTGTGGCATAACCCAGAAAGTCCTGAGGGGTCTGGCTGCATCCCAGCAGCCTGTGATCTACCTGCATATGGACAGCTAGCTACGCTGTCCCGAGCCTCCACAGCACTGCACACGGCAGCTTGTTCAGCTGCCAGCCACACTGCTGGCGCAACCCCCACCTTAAAATCTGAGAACAACCATCCAGATGAAGACCATTGTGCATCTACTTGGCAGTCCTGACCCTGACAGTGCTCCAGAGAATCCAGCTGGGACGCTGTAAGCCTGCCGCTTCCCCAAAACAGCCTCTTCTTCCAGAACTTCGGGATTTGGGGACTTCTCGCATTGGGGATAGCGCCTTTCTGCTTAACAGCCTTCGCTGGATTGCTCTTCCGCAAATTTGTCTCATTGCTTGGCCCATGTGAGAACATTTTGCACCTATACATCCTGTAGCAATAACACCAATAATCTAACCATTCTTTAAATGAAAAATACATTGTTTTATTTATTCTGATCCTTTTCTCACTACAGAACAAGGAAGATTTGAATGAAATCATTACAAGAAACAGTGACAGTGATTCCTATTCACCTTCTGCACACCCTTCATAATATTACAGAGTTCTCCTCACTCCGCTCAGACATCTCTTTCCAAGGCTTACTTTACATTACTTTAAAGACGCTTACTTTACTTTTGTGCTATTTCATATGTTTTGAAGAGTCTGGATATTACACTCAACAAAATTCTTCCTGTTTCTTATTTCTTGTAACGTCATGTCAGGCTGTCTCTTTTCAGCAATACCAAAGAACTAATCAGACTAAATATGAACAACTAGAATACAGAAAATGATACACAATGAATCAAGCACACATTTCTTTTTGGTGCTTGCTGTAAGTAAGCAGATGGACACTAAAATATTCTAAAAGCAAAATGAGAATGATTTGCTCTATATGGGTAAAATTCAGGAGGAAAGTGCCACAGTGCACAAGAACCAGAAATTTAGTCACCCAGACAATGCATCCACTCAAGTACACCAAAAGTTCACTAAAATTATGTTTCTTCTTGTAAAATGTACATATACACATGCTCTGCTGCTATAAGTGTTAGTCCAAGTTGGAGAACCAAACAAATCTGGAGGACTTAACCAAAGTACAGCTGGAAAAGGCTCAATTCAGTGCCTTGCATTTAGCAGTGGGCTGCTATTTTTGTGGTAGATCCTGCCCTACCTCTGCAGATACAGCTGACAACCTGCTCAAAGAATGTAAGTCCCAGGCATGGAAGGAAAGCTATCCTCTTAGCAGGCAGAAATGTCTAGTCAAGGAGTATTCCCAGTGCAGAAGACTCTTGTATTCTCTTCATTTACTAGGATCATGAGAGGACATGTGAGCCTCTATAGAAAAACTTTCTTTACATGGATTTCCTCATTAATTAACTGGTCTCCATTTTGAAGCTGTGTTACAAGTTGCAGCCACTTGTGCCACTGTCATCAGGTTGAAGACACACACATTTTAGAAGAGTTTGCTCTGAAGTGCTGCAGTCCTGCCTTTAGTGACAACGATATGCAACAGTATCCTTTCAGCTCCTTCCCATCAGGATGAGAACCTGTTCTCTTCTCCCATATTCAGTGAATTAACCAATAAACTACAATTTCATATAGTACATGTGAAACGCTTGGGAGGCCAAAAATAGGCTGAATGATAGATTTCTCTTTCTGGATTTTTCCATGCTTCTAACCGCTAAAATCATGAAGAAAAATACACAGGAGAGTGTCATGTATCATTGGTGTCAAATTATTAATTAGCTAAGTCTAACTTTTCCAATGGGAAAGCTATCAGTAGGTTTCACAGCAGCTCTGCAGGCTAGGAGGAAGGGAGGAGAGGAGGTGTTAACACTCTTAGTGTATTGAAGCTACCCTACAAGAGGATGAAGTACTCAAGCTCAAGGGTTGAAATTTCCCAGAGAAAGTGGGGATGAAGTGCTGCGGCCCCAACACTGATGCTTGTGGCGCTTTAGGAGTTGAGGTTAGGTATCACTACATGACACCTGGAACAGGGGAGCAGAGGAGACAGAGCAGGGAGAGCAAGGTAGCTCTAGGACTAGGACTTGAGAGAGGAGGAGGAAGAAAGAAGGAGAGAGAAGCTCAGCAAGAAGTGACATGCCACTTTTTCTTGGTGACTTAGCTCTGCTGGAGTATGTTTCCATGCCCACTGCAGGCTGTCCCAGCAGGTGAAACGGCATCAGCCCACGCATGCCCTGCTGGAAAGCACCGAGTGCTTAGCTAGTAAAGGTGATGTAAAATGGGAGAAAAAACAGGAGTTCACACACCTCTTAGTTGCATAAACACCTTGTTTCAGGGTGCTCTGACAATGCACATATTTAGCCACAAAGATGAGTAGAACTAGTAAGCATTTCTCTAACACTAGCGGCATGCATGTCCTCTTCTTGTTCAGATACTTTCCAATTACAGGCCTCAAATCAGGTATGGGAACAGCAAGGAAAGGAAAGAAAAGACAAGTTTGGAGTTCTAAAAGGTAAGTAGTAGAGCATTCCTACTTCCACTGCAGCATGCATTTCTGGTAAAAGACAAAGCATTTGAACCTAATCAGCAAAAATATTATTTTCCTCTGCAACAATAGTGGATCTACGTAACTGCTTCAAGCTGAGTATGAAGCTAGTAATGAAACAAACTACAGAAGTAATCTACAAATGCAGTTATGATTAAGATAAAGCTACATTACTATCACAAATTTAGTGATAGGAATTCCTGAGCTCTTACATTGTGAAAAAATATTCAGGAACCTGAAACACAAATTTGGAACTACTTGTATGTGACACAATTCTGTGACACTGCAAACAAATGCAGAAACAGCCGAAAGATAAAAACTTAATGACTCATAAGTTCAGCTTGCTTGTCCTTCTCCCTTTTTTTGCCATGAAGTGGTTCAGGAGAGAAAAAAAAGATGTCTTAGAAGCCAGTTGGGGATTTCTTTGGGTCCTAAGATATAAAAAGCATTTATTTATGCAAGTTAACATCAGAAATTCTTTTTCCATGAAAAAACTCCCAAAATATGTTATTAATGCAGGCAAGAAAAGAAATTAGCAGCTATAGTGTTGGCATTAGTAGCCAATGTGAAGATCTTGAGCTGTGTGTAATTCATAAGCAGTTCAGGTACAGCTCCTATGCATGGCTTATGTCCTCTATGCACAATGTGGTTGCTGGGATATCTGAAACCTTAACTGTGGGAAGAAACAACCAACATCTTGTGTTGAGGCTGCCATTGCCAGTTTATACTCAGCCCCATGAATCTCAGTGCACGGAAGCAGAGGAGTTTACATTTCTGTGCTATGATTTCTATTCATATTGAACTTCGTTTTGAAGTGTCTAATTCATGTGTGATGTAATAATCATGTAAGATATGATTGTTTGGGTTCCCTGGCAAAATATGATTCTGTATAACCAAGTATCTGATCAGCAGCATCAAATCGCAGTCAATAGTATCAGTAAACCTATGGACTCCCCATTTGTGATCTTAAATGAGTGTAAAAAGTTGGCAATGCTGTGACTAAACGGGCCTCACTATATCCAGATATTGCATGACAAAAAGGTTCCTTACAAGAACTTCAAACTCTGTGTCAACCTAAATAATCGTCCAGACACTCCAAACAGACCACCCCCTGGTTAAATGTGAGGGAGTCTGGAGAAGCTCTCGCTTTTCCTCTAAAGAGTTTCCCTTCTCCATGCCAAACCCTCTTCCTCCTGCATCCCACTGAAAGTCACTGCAGAAACAACGTCAGTGGAAGTTTGTACTGGTTTCATTCCCGTTAAACTACATGTGAAGGTGGTGTGAAGAAAGGACTCAACTTGAGACACTCTAAGAAACAGGTTTCCTAAAAGAGGTAAAAAAAGTAAAAATACTACTGATACCTCTGTCCCATTTGGCACAAGAAATCAGACTGCCAGTTCCCAGCTTGCAGCCCTTGGCTGTCTCCTGGCCGAGACTTCTCCCCTGGGTCGTCTCTGAAGTTTTCCCATCAAAGAGCACGAGGGAACAGCATGCTCTGCCCCAGGAGGAGGACAAAGACTGGCCAAATTTCTGATGACTCTGCAGTCATTCCCTGCAGCTATGAAATCCCGCTCATCCCCCACTAAGAACATTTTCAAAAGGGCCCTGTCTTCCAGACCTAGAAACTTAAAAGAGCATACTTAGGAAGAGTCCAGTTCTGGCTCTACCAGGAAAGAGTATGTACTTTGGTCCTTAAAAACAGTTGAACCTCCTTCACAAAGCACAAGCTAGAATTTGGCACAGGCTGGATACAAGTTACTGAAATTTTTAAAGCACTTTGTGGTGATGGTCTCTAACATGTAAGCTCATCATGAGTTAAAAGATTCCATTTAGTCAGATGTCAGTGTGCCTATGCTCTCCCAAAGTGCCTGCTGGGATATCAAAGTGATCATCATTACTGTGGCCACATATGCTCACTTATTAACACAGTTCTTAATTTCTATCGGTTAATCCAATCAAATTTTGTATTTCATTTCTAATACCATTTTCCAGTCAGTAACAACCAGTATGAAGCCTTGTGACACAAAAATGTCAAATTGCTGGCATTCATGTGATGGCAAGAGCACCAGCAAGACTTCTGGAGTCTGTTGGGCTTCTCCACACAAAGAGCACAAGGATAATTTCATCCAGTACCAGGGTGCAACAGGAACAGCCTCGTATCTAATGAGTAAGATCATCATTCCCATCCCCTTTGAAGAAGGATTCAGGATGGGAGATCAGTTACTGGGCTGAAGAGAGATGAACACTGTGGTCAGGTCGGATTCCAGCACCTGGAGAAAAATCCTGTGTTTGAACTCTCCATCCTGAAAGATTTGCACATTTCTGTGCCATTATCTTAATGTAGTCTGTCTGCTTCAAACACTAAACCTTGAGGAACAGATTTTGCTGTCTATGACAGTTTTATTTTCTGACATGCTGTTCCACCAGTTAACATGCCCCTGTAGAAGGCAGAAGGAATACCTGTACTGGATACACACTTTAAGACACTAAACCCATTTTTAAAATAAGGAATGAGATGTAGTTCAAAAAGCTCGGCTGAAAAACTCTAAATAGTTTCACTGACCTACATTAATCAATGGATTTATAGCTTTCAGCTCAAAAGACAGGTGAATAATTATTTTTATAAAGTAATCTTTAGTGTGCCAGCCCTTTTTTTTTTAGTAAAAATGCTACCAATAGAAATCCTAAGACACTGGCTCCTCTTACCAGTTTCTCCTAAGAGATTAAAGATCTTGTTTCCAACATACTGAAATATTACTGTACTGTGAATAATGTCTTCAGCAAATGGGATAAAGGCGTTTCAGTTCTCTTGTTGCTCAGCTAAGTCAAATGAGTTTCTGGTGCTATCGATGAGTGATGTTTAACAGCACTCACCTCCATCATCCCTTTAGTGTTATTTACAGGGAAATGCTAACAGAAGGAAAACGTGGCTATTCTCAGCTACAGCTGAAAAACTGGAGCTCACGGAACAGATTTGTTGAGTAAGCAGGTATTACATACAGACACATGCATACTGACATATTCTTCTGTTAATAAGCACTGATGAAATGCTCCTAGGTTACTTGCTTAGAATGATCCTATGCAATTACCAATTTTTAACTGTCTGAAGCTGTATTTAATCAGTCATAAGCAATCTGATTATTCTTCTCCACCACAGTAGGAAATGAAAAAATAAATAAGTGACTAGTAACAGTGTATAACACAGTGAGTTACAGGAAAAAGCACTTCTTACCGTGTTATTAATAACTTAGAAGCACGTTCCTGTTAGCAAAGATATACAACAAAGTATTTCTTTATTGCTAATGTACTATTTTGCCACTTTTGGAACAATTCCAACTGCATGATCATTTAATATGCATTAATTCCTGTTATTAATTCCTCTTATTAATATGGATTATTTCTGCTTTCCTTTCCAGTAACAAATGAAAACCAATATAGACCAGAAGAGTAAACTTTTCCTTTTATTTATCATAGAGGCATAACTCAAAACTATGACAATGCTACTTTACTGCAACAGGGAGTGAGAACTGATTTGTGTTCAGGTTCACACAATGCCTAAGCATCAGCTCTTGAAGTTTCTGATTTTCCTAAGTAGTCACCCCTGCAGTTATTAACTGTACTGAATGGGTCTGCTCTGCAGCCAAGAGCAAGAACAAAATCAATAAGATCTGGTAGCAGGCATCAATTCTCTGATTGCAAATGTGTTTATTACAAGACAATTTTCCAGAATTAAGTCCAACTTGGTTAAAATTTGCAAAGTCGTGATTTGAGAAAACCAAGTACTGTAATTGAATCTTTGACATTATAATGAGAACAAGAAAGACAATATTCCAACAGGTTATTAATGGAGACTTCTGTCTATATTAAGCTGCTTTTTTTCTAACAATATCCCTTATTAATAAGATGCTTGCGAGATCTTCTCTTCTTAAGCCTTTTCTCTGTAGAGTATCCTGGATTATTTCTTGGTATTTTAAATTCTATAATTACCCAGTTATCTGAGGAGATTGGGGAGAAGAAGAACGACAACAAAAAATTCTGCTCTTCCTCTAATTACCTATATTAATAGCAAATAGTTGCTAGGCTGCCTTTGTTTTCCTTGCTTTTTATTCAAGCTGTTTTCTCTGTAGTGACTAAAATATTTATATATATTCCTCTGAAAATCTCAGCCAAAGAAGCTAAAGATCATGGTCCCTAGTGAATTTCAATGGACCCTGGATACCTCTCTCAAACGCCTTGGAAAATCCTAGCCATTATTTCTCAGAGAAAATTAGTATTTCCGCTTCTTTACCATTTATCAGTATCTGTTTTTTCCTCATTAAACCCAGGCAATTTAAGTACCTGTTACAATGGGGAAAAAAATGGACATGTTGTTATATGATTAACATCTGTCTGCATCACTGTGAGTGTAGCTGTGATGCTTTTTATCTATGATAGTCAAAGAACCTAAGTAATGTTTATTCACTGATACATCTGGAAATAGGAGCAAAGCACTGAAACAGCTGAGCAGTATTTCAGTAAACCACATATATTCTGAATTCAGTATTTGAATGTGCAACCCTAAACTGTATACATGTATCATTCTCTCTCACAGAAATAGGTTTCCATTATTTTACGTAGTTCCTGTGATACACAAAGTTAGGTATTTCCTAATTAACCAAATGAGAGGAGTTTAGGAAGTTTTTTTCTGCTGTTATCAGTTTTCATAGTTGAAAGCCTGCTCAATCTGCAAATTATGCATTTCAGGTGATATTTCATGGCAGAAGCAGAGAAAATATAATCAATCCTCCATGGCAAATGAAGAATGACTAGCACATTTGCAAACGGCCAGCTATCATACAGATCTTCCTTGTTACTACTGTGTGAGCTCTTCACTGATGTCACTGCCATCCCCCCCCCGGTTCCCAGTCTGGAGTTCACACGCCCAGAAGCGTGTCTGCACTCACCACACGCGAGATGCAGTGTCTGCCAGAGAGGATTTTTAATCTCTCTCTCTCTCCCCTCTAGATGCTACTCTTCCCTATACGTGTATTTCTCTTCCGCAGGCTTCATCTCGCTGCAAGAACTGATGTGGCTACAGCCAGGGGGCCAGTGAGCACCTCCCAGACCTGCTCCGTGACTCAGCATCCAGCAGGTCTTCAGGATCTCAGAAACCACCATCGCCTCTCCCCGCCAGCTCAATATATCCCTTATCCCCGAGACAGCCAGCTTTCCCCAGCGCGACAAGGAGGGGTGATGAAAGGACGTACCCCTGGGCAAGAGCCGGCGGGGTGCAGCTTGCCAAGGCGGCAGGGCATCGGCTCACCTGCGGGGCTGTAACAAAGGCAGAACGGTGGGTGCAAAAATGCCACTTCAGCCCGATGATTGCTTGACACGTTTTCAGTTGAGCAATATTAACAATGTCTGATCTCTGGTACGGCATTTTTCCAGCTGATTATTAGGTAATTAACAACCAAATGCACACTGTTCACTGAGGCAGGGGTCCATATGTGTTGCTGTGCAATGTGGCATAAGCACTCAGGGATCCAGAACTGGCCCGTCAGGTGTTATTAGATGTAAACGTAAAATAACAATGCAAACTCCAAATAAAAAGGCATTTACCCCAGGAATGGTAGCATCCTGTTGTGACTGCCTGTAATGCTTACTGGCAATACCTGGCTCCTTCAGATCACAGAGCAAACAGCTTTCAGGTTTCTTAAACTAGCTGTTTCTCAATACTCTGTGACAACACGTCACTTTGAAAGTATGGGTACATCTTCAAGTTACCGAACGCAGAAACTAAAGCATTGGTACTGAGTTTTCCAAAATGTGAAAATCTACAAATGCACGAAATAGTAATGATATAGAAATTTTTAAGCATTTATTGTGGTAAACCATTTAATAGGCAAGAATAATGTAATTGAACTTGTCTTCTTTTAAAAGGTGGTATCTGTACTGTACATCTACGTTGGTTAGATAATTTTCTTGAATATATCCTAAGCTGTCAAATGTGCAAATGAGAAGAATGTAGAATGCTTTTTAAATCCTTTTTTTTCTTTTATTTCCAGCAAATTATATAATTAGAAATAGCTGTCTTTGTACATAAAATCTCTCACAGTACATAGTTTTCTGAAGGACAATAAGGACAGGCTTGTCTATTCATTGAATGACAGCCCAGACTTTTATCTAAAATGTAACAGTTTGATCATCTTAGTTATTTACAGGACAGCCAAGCAATAGATTTTGGGACTCATTTTCCTGACACACATTTTACTGTAGCTTGCAAACGTTACAGAAAATGTACAGATAGAGGAAAAAGAAGTCAATGAAATTTCACTGTCATTATTCAGTTAGGACCTCTAATGAAATAGATCATGTTATTATATCGATCATCTCAGTGACTGTCCTGCCCCTCCCCATAATGCAGTCATCTATAGCAGTTAAAAATTGATCAGAAATGCACATTCTTGAAGAAACTGCAGGATTCAAAAAGTGTACCAGTATGTACTCTCGGCAACATTTAAACAACCATTTAAAAACAATCAGACTAGTAGGATCCATGCAGCCATATCCACCCAAGAATCCTGACTCTGCATTCCAGCGCAGATATCTGAGTCAATGTAACCACACTGCATCATCACAATCCTGCCTCAGCATATTCCCTCTTCTGCACTCAAATCCACAAATAAAAAATATCCCCTTTTTACCTTAGATGGTGAATTCCTGCTTGTCCTTTTGTTCATAATAACTATTCCAAGTTTGTATCTTTGAAAAATACAAGGATGGTTGCACCAATAAACTTCACAGATCCTCTCCTGCGGCAGAAAGCAAATTAAAAAAAAAAAAAAAAAGACTTCAAACTGTGACCTCAGAGCAAAGCACAGCCGTTAGCATCCCTCAGCCAACCTTCTGTAGAAAGCAGGTTAGACAGCAGGAAAACTGGCTCTGTACATGGCTGCAATGCTTTCAAATCAAGCATTCTGTGCTGTAAGCTTGCAGATTTATATCTTCTTAAATAGGCCGTCCCACTCAATGCTGCTTGTGTGCATGAAAATATGAAGCATTTCACTGCAGTCACTTTATGCAAGAAACTACCCCAGTCATCTTTACAATCTCTGTCACTCTGCTCTGAGACTAAAGAATGAGCACAGCATGCATAATTCATGCATTAAAATCTTCCGTGCACTTCCTGCAGCAACTGTTACATCCAGTAATGGGATATTGATCCGCTCATCACTAAAACAATCGGGGCTGGGCAATTGCTTTGTTGCAACAAACAGTAGTCCATCCAAAACTAGATGCAGACACAGGCTTCCCCCCTGCAGCACTCAAGCGTAACTCGCAACATACATGGCGTGGCATTTACATATTGCAGAGTGTTTAATTTGGACTCTGCATTTCTTTGACCTTCGAAAAATGCTGCATTATCTAAGCCTTTTATCTGAAGTCTGTATTCCCTGCAGTCTGTTTCTCTTTTTAACTCTATGCAGCATGAGAAGCCAGTATGCTTTCCTAACCCCGTGTTCAAAGCACAGCGAACCTCCAAAAGCAAAGAACAGATATAATAGCTTTCTACCCCAAGACACATCTTTGCCCTATATACACCTGCACCTTGTTTGTACCAGGAGACTAGATCACTCTCACCTGAATCCTTTTATTACAATGTATATACTATAGTCTATCTGAATAGAGGCACATATGCAGAATTTTTGTCTAGCACAACTCACATAATTTGTATCTGTCAGATCAATTAAAAAAAGTCCCAAATTTCTACTTCTTCCCACAGATCTGAACATCTTCCAGCCTTTTCAGCACACTCCCTTTCCTCGCACCCCTGTCATTTAAACAAGATTCATCCACAGTTTACCAGCCCTGTCATCAGCGTCTGTCTCCAGCAGCCTCTGGGCAACCCCACCCTTTGACTGCCATGTGCTTCTCCCTCCATACACAGGAAAACCATGACTGCCACTGTTTCAGAAGAAAAACACGAGAGGGAAGACAGACAAAAGGAAAACACTAGAGCCATGACTAAGGCGACAGTCCAAAGCAATATTTAAAAATAACAAGAATCTTTAGTCACCCTGATGTTGACAATTGGCATAGTTACCAGAGCATGAACCACACAGACCTGTAGTTCTCTGAAATCCATGGAATTATTCCTTACTCTTGATGGAGTTTGGGTCTGAACTTTCATCACTAAAATACATCATCATCACTAAAATAAGGAACTGCTAATGAGGTTTATTTGAAAAGAAATTCAAGAGGCTTGTAAGACCTGTAATAATTATTTCTTCCTGGGATCAAAGAAGATACAATTGGCAAAACAAAAAACTTTGATGGGACTGCAGCATGAACAGAGACACTCCACATATTGATGAAAATCTGAATCTGGGGTAAACTATCAACTCTCCTGCAATTGTACACATTCAGAGTCCTCCCAACTAAGTTAATGGAAAATTGTCTGGAGGAAGCAGGATTTGGCATACGGTCTGGAAACTAGAATGAATAGAGGCTTTTTTAGAGGAAAATGGGGAAGAAGTTTTCCTCTCACCAAAGCAATCATCTTCCAGTATATTCAGTATCTATTGTTTTCCCTTATGCTAAGGCATGTCCATACATTTCAGTTAGCTGGCAAAGGTGCCGCCAAGAAATCATCATATGCCTTTCTGGTATGTCCTCTCTCAACAGCTACCAGGGCTCTAATATAACAGCAGTTAATCTCCACTTTGTGATACATCAAAACCAGCAGTTTAGATTGTCATATTCGTCACTCATTACTATACCCTGAGTGCTGGGTCACAATCATCTCTGACAAGCATTAAACTAAAAGTTACAAGCCATACCAGGAAACCTGATGTTGTAAACCTGACTGCTTAATTAATCAGATTAGAATGGGAAGAAACCTCACAGAGATGAGATTCATGCCCCAGGTCATGCAATCCCCACAAGCTCGCTCTGATCTTACTCTAATCAGTTTTAAGTGGGAAGTTTACTGGGAAAAAAATGCTCATGTAGGCACTGCAGACTAGCTCAGCCTACGCTTACCATTACAGTGGACATCTGCCACTTCTTGCTATGTTGGGATTGTGCTCCAGATAAAGATGTCTAAATTCGGATAGCTAGCAGTGCATGCCTACACAGGAGGAAGATGCCCATCCTTTGTCAGAAGATTGTTAGAAGCTGTTTGGCTGTCCAGCTCTTGCGGTCTAATTAAGGGTGAGTTGAATCATTCCCATCTCCACTGACTGTATCAACTAGGTTTCTGATGATTATGATCAGACTGCTGACATGTGAATCACATGTAGATACTAACATGTAGACCACTCAATTTAATCATCCCAGTCTGTCACTGTATCCACCCTGCATGTGGTTTAACAGAATACTTCTCTGGCACAGGGCAGGAGACATGGTATGTTTGGGCACAGGTACACTTTGACATCTCCTACTGTCCCTATTCAAGCTATGTCTGGGATTCCATAAAGCCTCTCAGCAATTGTTTAAAACTGATTTCGTATGTAAATGCCATGACACAAATGCCATTTTGGACACTTCTGTCCAGAATATGAATTTTGATCATTGACTCAGAAAGAAACTAACTTTCTGCATTTTATAAAGAGCTAAAGGTAAATTACACATTGAATTCAGTTGATATTCTGATTTGAAATTTGAAATGGAAAACATCTCCATGTTGATGTCACTGGTATTGTAATACATTAGTTAAATTAATATTTTACATATTAAAAAAAACATTCTTAGAATTTCTGCAATCTTTGCCTGGTATTTTGAAATTTGTATGTAATCTGATGGGGTCCTCAAAGGAAGACTAGAAGCTTTGAGGAATAAAGTAAATCTTCCCTCCATCAGAAAACTAAGCAAAACTGGTGCCGCTTTCTTTGGAGAATCACAAGATAAGAAGGGTTTTACTACTCAGATGGGTAAGGTCTAGAAACAGGGCAAATCGGTGTTTTGTTGAAGTTACTGGTGTAAGCAAACAGAAATATGAGTGTCTGTTGTAGGTGCATTTCATTACATTGAAGTACTGCCTATGTATTTCACTGTCTTAGACATGTATCCAAAAGAAATCTAAACAATCCATGCTGATAGAACATTAGCCTTCTCTGTGTAATTATTGTATTTTTCAGTATTCCTTGAATTGCCAATTGTGAAAAACATGAAATTAAAATGCCCCACTCTCCTTGCTTTATTACTCTGGTTCCACACTTCTATATAAATGATCCTACCAGGCATTCACATTGTTACTATGTCTAGGTAGAAATCAGAAGCTCAAAGGCATAAACACAAAGATTTATCCTTCATCATGAATACCAGTTTCAGTACAATACACACAGCCTCCCAGCCCTCCTGGCACATTACCCGTTCAAAATAGAAACTCCAGACTTGGGAACCTTCTACCCAGTTTGAAATGGGAAAGTGCTCATGGATCTGGAAGTTTTAAAGATATGCTACACAGTGGACTGTCAGGTAGTCTCAATCACAGGATCCCATTTCTAGCAGAGCATATTCTGAGAGCACAAAGCCATTTAATGCAGCCATTTCTTGTAGATGTCTTACAAATCTTCATTCTATTTCAGTAACTAGTTGTTCAAATCCCACTGTTTCATGCACCTCTTTTGTTATTCTCCCTTACTGTACTCTAACCCCAATCTTGGTTCATAGACTCATAAAATCATTTAGGTTGGAAAAGACTCTTAGCATCATCAAGTCCCATCATTAACCTAACACTACCAAGTCCACGACTAAACCATGTCCCTAAGTGTCACCTCTCATCATCAACATCTTCCTCTTCTGCTCCTCTTCTTACACTGAGCAAAAGCTCTGTTCTTCCACAACAAATTAATTCTGTTCTCCTTCACATTTTCTAGGTAGAAAATGCTTATTCTACCATACATTTATCACATCCTCAATGACTGTCACCTCCTTCACTCCAGTTCTCAAATCCTGTCTCTACTCCTCTTTCCACATGCCTATTTCTCCAACAGAAATCTGACAAAACAGCAACTTGATTTTTCCTTCCTTCACTCTCCCTTCCTTTCCCTACCTCATCCTTGAAGCACAGAAAATGCTTGTGCTCAGTCCTGCTACATGTTCCATCCTCCTCAGAGCCACAGCTATCTCAGTTCCATGATTTCCTTCAGAAACTCTCATTTCTCCATCCCTGCTTTCATTCTCTTCCCATTCTCACAGCTTTTTCCTTTCACAAAGAAAAAAACTCCCTAGTGTTTTCCTTAGCCTCATTTGCTTCTGCAGCCATCATTGTATCTTCCTGCTTTTTTTCAACTCTGTACAGCTCTAAAACTACTGCATGAAGTTCCTCTCTTCGTTTACTGCTGACTTTTACCTTTTGCACTCAAACGTAACAGCTCTTGAAACCTCTAGCATTTGTAGTTATCCAGACCTCAGAAACTGGGCTTATTTTTCATTCTTCCTGACATGTCAACAGTTCTTCATGGTTGGGAGTTTTTAATTCTGAAGTTTTGGCTTCCTTGACACAGTCTTATCCTTGCTGTGGATGTCATTCAGGGGAACAACTTCATGCTTTCTTCTATGCTCTGCAGAGAATTATTTGGCCTTCTTTCCTCTTAAAACTTTACTCTGGTACAATCTCATCTATAAACACAATGTCAACTACCTTCTCCTCTTTGGATGCTACACCTCTACTCCAGTGCTCTTAATACTATCACACTCTTTTCAAACTGGTATCTCAGCCACTATTTCTGATACTGTAAATACAGTTAGCTTAAGATCAACATAGCCAAATTAGGGTTTTTATTACTTGCCCCCCCACAAACTCATCCTGCCAGATCCTTCCTGAATCACTGTGTACAGCGGCACCACCTAGTCCATCATTTAGGACACCTGTCTAAATGTTATCTCCAAGCCAGATCATCCTTAGGTCCAGACCAAGCCTTGCAGAATCTTTCTGCACAGTATTGCTCATATACAATCTTTTAATATGCACTTGATTAATACCCCTTGTCCAGATGCTCATCTTCTCAGGACTAGATTAATATAAAATCTTGTCCTCTGGCCTGGACAAACACAGCACCTAATCAGAGTGCTGCTGCAAAGACTGTTCTGGTGTATCACTCTGACAGTGTGACCTCTCTCCTTGCAACCCTCCACTCCCTTCTTTGGTATCTCAAATACAAGCAACTTCATGTTCCTTTCCATGGACCACTCTCATTATTATTCTCACTTGGTACTGAACAGCCAACTTAAAATTAGTCTGAAAGTTATTTTTCATTAGCCTGTTGTTAAATTTTCAGTCAAGCACTTCTGTGCTTCCTCCCATTACACTTCATGCTTTGGAAGAACTCTCTGTAACACCTGCAAAGTCACTGCATTACCCTCCTTCAAATCCTTTCTTAAATCTTGTTTGCTATGATAATTATAAAAAAATTGACAGCATGTAGGCTGCTCAGGAAAGCTGAGACCACTATCCTCATGGATTATTTTCTTTCACTGTTTCTTTGCAATTCCCCATCTGTCTTTGCCTTTTATGTCACACTTTCACTCATAATTACTTATGAGTAATTCTCACCGGGAAAGGGACAGACTTTTTATTTTGATTGTTCAAAGGGGTCTCTGGTTGATGACTGTGGCTTTTCAGTACTACTGTAATCAACAGGACTGGAGGGCATAGGAGATTGAGAGGCTAACAAAGGTTATCTCATAGAACCTGGGGAGTCAGGAGCAGAATTTGCGCTGGCCCACAGTTCCTACAGAGGAGTTGTGTGAGGTTGAACAAAATCAAGGATGCCAGTTCAGTCATTTAAACTGGAAAAGTGATTTTATTTCTCTATGGACCACTTTGCTACCAATATTTAAACATGTTCCCCAACAAAACAACTTCTGCTTTACTCTTTAAGTCAGTGTTCTATCAAAAATACTAATTAATTATATGAAAATGCTTTATTTAATCATTGTTCTGAAACAATCAAAATACTCAATAGCTATATAAATTGTATACCAATGTAATTGTCCCTACTATATATATTATACTGTATTCTATTATATAGCACAGGTTTAAAATATCATACTATGTATTATATAGTTATAATTTAATATAAAATAATAACTATAGTTATTATTACAATAGACTAGAGACTGCTATATATATCTGCCATATTTCAGGTGTAAAAGAGATTCTGTATATACTGAGAAAAAAATGCCACTCTCTATGTTCACACGTTCTATATGAAGTTCTAAGCCTTTCTTCTTCTGTGGAGGTCCTCAGTATGAGGAAGTTGTAACTTTAAATGTCATTTGACTTTCAAGAGTCAGCCACACATACAGAGCTGGAGAGAGTACTACTTTCATATCCTCCTAGGCCTTTGGTTTCAAACAGCAACAAAGGCTGTATCCAAGATAACACACAAGACTTCCCTCCAAACGCTTTCCCACACTTACAGAGTGATTTACTTCAAATCGCTGCTGCTTCAAAACTAGCATGAAGTGCAGCATGACTTGCTGCAGTATATCCCCTACAGACTGTAATACTGATGGGAAAATTCTGTTCTTCAGGTCTTCACTTCAGCTGGTCACACCATTCTCCTCAGGCCGACAGCCCAAGCTCACTACAGCGCTGAACCTCTGCATACATTTTGAGCTCTTATGCTTAGCAAAAAATCTGTTTGATACGATCTTCTCCTATATCCTCACTACTGCTGGTTTTGCACTCTACTGTATGTGCTTCCTCTATGATGTTTCTGACCTCTGGATTGATTTTTCTATCCATCATTAGTTAAGAACTCTCTTAGTTCAGTTTATTGGTCCCCATTCATCACACTAACAACTTACAACGCTGGATAAACAAAGCAAGCTCTCATACTTGACCCAGTAGCAGTTCCCTGTTGGGTTGCCTGGCTTTAAAGCCAGACCCTTCCGATATCCTCATCCAAAGACCCACAAAAATTCAGGGAACACCACAGGAATCAACTGAATTACGTGTTCTGGCAAAAAGTGGAAAAAGCCGAATATCCATTACAGTAAGCAGAAATTCAAGGCCACTGCCTGTGCAGAGCATAGCAACAAGTTCAGGGCTGCCAGCTCTTAAAGTGTGCAGTTCAAGCCAATGAATGTTTCCAGTTGACTGAAATGCTTTAACTACAAGCTGTTTACCATACAAACAAGAGACAAAACCGTTGCATCCAAAGATCTTGCTGGGGTTGCTCTGAGAAGGGCTGGGCAGGAGGGGGCTGCTGGATGAGGGCAGGGGCATGGGTGGCTGGGGACCATGGGCAGCCCCTCACCCCTGGGGCACAAGCCCATGGCCCCTGATCAAGTGTGAGGCTGGGCTGATTGCAACTGGGGCAGCCGTTGATTGGGATCACTGGACAAGGTCATTGAGACGGGGCAGGTCTGAGGTCTTGCCAAGATGGGAAGGTGGCAGGGCAGGGGCAGAGGGCAGGGGCAACAAGACACAAGTGCAGCTGAAACACAGCTCAGGCAAGGTCCCAGGCAAGGCCAGCCCTAAAAGCATATCCTAGAGGAAAGGAAGAGAAAGTTCTTACAGCTTTCCTACAAATTTGATCCCAGGATACACAGCTCCACAATTTCAGAGTTGGGTTGAACACTGGGAGCTAACTCCTCAGACAGGGAAGGAGCCACACAGCCTGCTGGTGCTCTCCGGATCCTGACATCTGTTACGAGCAGGAATGAAAAATGATGAGATTTTCCAGGAAGACTGGTAAGGTGAGGGGGGTGGGGAACAATAAAAAGAAATACTCAAAAGAGATGTGAGGTTTGGTCTAAAGCTACGGGAAGTGAAGCTATGGAAAAAGTGTGAAATTGAAAAGCCAACCAAAAATGCCAACGACATCAGCAGAACAGTGAGAGAAAGGCCACCGTGCAGGCAAGGACAAGTGGGGGAGTGCAAACATGGGAAGACAGATGTGATAAAATGGGGTCATATTGAACAATGGGAGAGACTTAATGGCAGCCTGGATATAGCTTGAAGGACTGAGATCCAACAGGATGGTCAAGGCTAAAGCAAGGAGAAAGAAGGATTCGAGGCAGTAGCGCTGACTGTCACAGAGTTTATTTTCTTTTGCCTCCTGTTTTTAGGTGAACGTGGTGGTGATTTTTTTGATCTGTAAAATGCTCTTGACATCTCCAGAGATCAGCACATGTCAGAAGAGAGAGACTGAAATCACAGACAGTGCCAGCATGCCCGCTCTGCCCCTCTGCCCACTGCAGCAGGCCACTCTGCTGAAGTGTATCCAGCCAACTCCAGAAGCATGGGGAACAGCTGGGTCCCGACTCAGCAAGATCTTACAGCCACAGGTAAACCTGATGCCCTGAAAAAGTGTTTTAAATGCCAAGCGAAGATACCAACTTACACTGCCAGCAGCAAATTAATACTCATAACAAAGTACACAATACTCAGAAGAGTTTTACTCCTGCTCACTTTGTAATCTGCATATTTGGAATTTTATCTGTTTTCTCCTCAGTGTGCAAACTGCTCAGAGAGGGCATACTGCATGACTGCTTTTCAGAGTGGACTGCTGTCCTTCCTGTAACACTGATGGAGGAAATGAGGGTGCCTTATCCCACAACAACCCACTGAACGCTAGAAGAAATACATTATTTGCTTCTTGATTTTACTCCATTCCCTGCTAGCTCTGCATGTCACACTACACTTCTGAATGAAGAAAATGTCAATGTGTTCCCTGATACGCAGCATGGGATAGCATTTGGCTGTGTGCAAATCACAGGAAAACTGAGGTGGGAGGCCAGTATTTAATCTTCTTCCCCATGTCAAACATACTTGCCAGTCAGTACCACCCAGTGCTTTCAAATGCAGGTCAACTTAGATCAGTAGCTTGCCAGTAAAGAAGCGAAAGTGACATAAACTAAACAGAAAGCCTCCTACTTCCCTGCCACCAACAGCCTGCACTGTCAGTGACAATCATCCTCTGCTACTCACCACCAGCACACAGCCCTCTCTCCTCTTTGCCAGAGCATGGCTTTTGACTTTGTCATCTCCATTTGCTCACAGTTCTCTGAATCAACAGATGCTCCACCACACAACACACACAGTTAGTCCTATCTGACCAGAGAGAAAATAAACACACAAATACAGATTGCAAAAGCAGTTCTTTTTAGCTTGTGAACAACTACGTTTCTCCAAATAAAAACCAAATCAGACATTCAGGTTCTTCCAGGAAGGGTCTATTCCAAGGTCCAAGAGCAATTATGTTTTTAATCATCTCCCCTCTCCTTAGAAATGCGCTATGAGAAATTACTAACTGCAAATGCACAGTTAATATAAAATGAGCAGTGCTAAATGCGCATTGTAGATTGCAGGGGGAAGAGCCTAGCAATTAATGGAAGTAAAAAACTCTTGTCAGTGAGAACTTAGTGGGAACTCAATTAAATCTGTAAATTTCACCACTTTGGGGAAAAACCCCAAACTAAGCTACACCAGGATTGTCAGTCCCTTCAAATTTGAAACGAGAAGTTCTTTCCTCTAACTCTTATTTTCTAACCTATACCAATGCAATCAGTTTACATGGCTTTTAGGATTACTCTCTCCTCCCCAAACTGTAATCTGCATAAACTTTTGGTTTTTCATGGGATCTTTGTTCAGCAAAAGGCAGATTTCACCAACATATAGAGAACAGGATACTTCCACTGAGGGATGGTGGAACCTGAATGAACAGACTAATGTCTAAAACTTTCTCTGAACAGATAAAGGAATAGTTGGCAGCATTTCTTAAGAAATACAACATACGAACTATAAAACATGAATGGCTGCGAACATTATACAGGGTACACAAGCTGCTTTGCTTGTTTTAATAGAAATAAAACCAATGTTACTGAAACCAAATTCCTAACCAAGACAAAAAATAGTTGTATTTGTGGAAGCAAGAGCTCAGTTTCAAGTCCCAAAGTGAAATGTTGTCATGTAGGGGATATACTGTGGGAATATTGTCTTGAAATGAGTAAACACTAAGTACGTAAATAACAAAAGAAGGAAACCTTTGAATGGGTGTCATCTATTTCTGAAAGAAAAGTACTTTTTGGCCAAATGACTAATGTTGCACAGTTTACTTGATGTTAGCAGTAGAAATCAAAGCAAAAAAAATCCCAGAATAAATCTAATGAGTTGATAGTATCATATACGTGTCTTATGTACACAGATGTAAATGCCCACCAACTTTTTTTAATACACAAAAATTAACAATTCCACATATATATTAAAAAAACCCCAAACTTAAGCAATTTAATGTAGATTAAGTATTTCTATTCATTGGCTAATTATTTTTTCTGCCATAATTCCAAGACCAAACTTTTTTGTTTAGGCAGATGAGGGAATGGCTGAAGGACTGCAACGTTCTCGCACTGCTTGTAGATACACTCACATTGCTTCGCTGCAGTGTGGATGGTTCTATGAAAAGTAATTAAAGCAAGCTTTCTGGAAACCCTTCTGTGAATTACCGAGGTCTGCAAAAACTAACGGTAGATCCTTGACAAATATGGGAAATATGTTCCATATAAACTGTAAGACTACATACTGTGCCTTATGGGATACATCAGCTAAAAGACAGCAAAAGTAGCAGTTGAAATACTGCATTTTGATAGCTCTCAATCTAACTAGTCAGGTAAATAATTGAAAATTAACTGTTTGGGCCTTTGAGTTTATAAAAGTTAACCTTTATTTATTTATTTTACTGTTGAAGTATTAACAGGCAACAAAGACTAGTTCTTTGACAGAAAAATGCAAAATGTGTTTCAAAGGAAAAGCAGCTGTGGTGAATAGCTTAATGGACATCTACAGTAACCCACCATAACGTGTCTATGAAGGTAGGCAGCAACATTAATAAGAAGCACAATCTGTGCCAAAATACCAAATACCCAAGCCTCCTAGTTATCCCAGGTGAAGATTTATCTTCTGAGGAATATAACACGATATCATGTTAGCTTAATTGTATGCTTGGGGGCTACAATTTTTACAGTTTACAAAGTGATGGACTCTATTCTGTACACAGAGCTTTTACTTGCAAGAGCAGTACAAGCTAAGGGTACTGATAAATAATGAATTTGTGATCAGATCCTGAAATACAATTGCAAATACACCATCTGTCACTTAGGATTTGACGAAATGTGATTGATACAGCCCACTTGTTCTATAGCATTTTCATTATATAGAAGTTTCACCAAATTTCACACAGAAAGTATTTATCTCTTCAAGCATGAAGATGATCTAAAATAAGAGAACTGTGGGCATACAACTTTTAAAATAACGAACAAAATTTATCCATTACAGAATGAAGTATAAATGTATTTAGTGGTCTCTATAGAGGAAAGAGTTAATCTTGAATTTAAGAGTGGAATTGGCCATATTCCATCTCCTCACCCTGTTTTCAATGTACTTTCTGCCAAAAAGCATGTAAAAGGTTTGTCCCTATCAGATTGAGTAATGTCCTAAGATAACCTGACAACAAAGAAGGGGAGGAATCTTCTGGACAATTCAATTATGATCTTACCCGGGTATTTCCAGACTACTGATATGTTATCACCTCTTAAAAAACTGGCAATCGTTTGCAATAGGAGCACTGAATTTGCTAGATGTCTCCTACCCGAGTGTTCCTCTCATTTCCTAACATAAAACAAAATTGCTGCTATGCTGCACAAAACATGGAGCACAAATTAGTGACATTTAAATGACCCATGCAAGCTTATAAACTATGGTCAAGGTTTGAAAAATCATTTCTTTAACCTGCAGGCTCCAATTCTGCCATAGAGCTACAGGCAATTTCTGTTAACTTGCAGGACCGCAAGGTTGTTCAAGTGTGGGAAATGTTTGTTTCTTAGTAATTAGTTATGTTTATCACAAAGACATACAAAGACATCTGTTATCTCTATAAGAACAAGTTGAGGTATCAATAAACGCTACTGTTGCTTTAAAAGAAACAGTACGACTTAAATTGTGGCTACCAAATGGGACACAAAAATACTTGTTGCTGACACCTATCTAAGGCTGGATGGAGGAGGTGGGTTTGCACCAGCAAGCAGTAAATACGTGCATCATGGGCATTGACTATGCTGTTCTGACAAAAATCTGTGTAAGGGATGCACTGCATGAAGGACAACACAGTCTGTCAAAACCAAACTCTATATAACTCTCCGACAACTGAGGTTTCACAGTCTGCTCTATCTCCACCTCTAGTTCCTCAGTGATGTATGTGTACCTTGAAGGACAGTACAACATTTTAATTTGTATGTTTTCAGTAAAAACAACGTCCATAGTGTATTTTGTAGAGGATGGCAGGAGGGAATTGGGTTGCATGCCTGTGCTGCCCTAGTATGCGGAGTCTGGGACTGAAAACCTTCAGAGGGAGGGAAAGAGTGCGACTTCTCTGCAGGCTTTTCTCCCCAAGCTGAGCAAGCTCACAGGGTGCCCTCTGCCTTCCTCGGTCAGTCTCTCTCCCAGGATATCACCCACCCAGCAGTGGCCTGCCATGCAGTCTGGGGTTAGTTGCTGCAGTGGGGCACAGCAAGCTGGGACCCTGTAGCCCAAGGCAAGTAGGAAACCCCTGAGAGAATCAGGGACTTCCCTGTGGTAAGGAGCAGATCTGCAGCCAACCCTAGTGGTTACAAAAATAGGGGCAATTGGAGGGGACCGCACATTGTTTGCTTCACTGTACTGGAGCAAAAAGCCAGGTCTGCAAGGACACAGAGGGAGTGACTGTTTTCAAAGCCTTTTGTTTTAATCTGTTTTACCTACAGTTTTTCCTAGTTAATGATACATTCATTCCAGTTTATTAATTTGTGTCCTAATGAAACCTATCTTATAAATCCTGTTTGGTATATTTGAGTAGGCCGTCAGATCAGAAAAAGATAAACCTCTGTTACCTCTGTTCTCCAAACACAAGCCTGTCACATGGATTACAAAAAAGCCTGACTGCTCAGTCCATCTTTTTGTTATCAAGGAACACTTCTCAAGCCATAAGTATGCTTGATGCGTTGTTTAGTTTGATATATAGCTTCATCCAAGAAAAAATGCATGAAACTGGTATTAAAGATAACCAATAAACAGTATCAAGTGTTGTGGTGTGGAACTTGTCAGAAAGATGGCACATATCAAGATTTTATTTGTCACGACAGAAAGACCAGAGAACAAAACCACCAGAGACAAACTGGAGAAAATATGTGGCATCTATGACTCTCTCTGTAGTGCCACAAGGTGTCTGGAAAGTACCTACACCGTTCATTTTAAAAGAATACTTTAAAAACCCATCTAGACATATAGCGGTACAAATAGTCGGAACACTGCTCTGTGGTAGCCTTTGCCCTTCAACCAAACTAGGTAATTTTTGTGGGTTTTCCTTTAAAATTTCAGACTCCTACTACTCTTAGGCAAAAAAAAAAAAAAAAAAAAAAAAATCTTGTTGCATCTCCAATTTTCATGGTTCTCTATTCATTGCCCACTTTGGTCTATGTGTCGTACTACAACACACACCATTGTGACTCCAGTCACATTCTCCACATTCTTTACAGCTTCCCCTCAGCCACAGCATCAAGCTTCTCCTCTTGGATACCAATCAACCCTGCACTGGGAGCAGTGCTGGTACAGGAAGCTAAGGTGTGGGGCTTGTGATCAGACTTGTGGCACTCAAGGCAGGCTGCTGCTAGGAGAAAGGGCTTCAGCTCCACGTCACCCAACTGGATGAGGAAAAGAGATGAGTTGTCCTGGGTGCTGACATCCAGAAGTTTCACTGGAATTCTCCTGAGCTTATTAAAATAAAATTTAAAAAAGATTATTAACAAGTAGCATTTTATACAAGCAGAACAAGACCTGTCCTTGACTGCTTCAGCATTCAAAATTGCCACTGACAGCAATGGACACCTGCAGTATCTCCACCACGGCTCTTCCCAGCAAGTTCATAACAATGGAGAGGCAAGAATCAACGATGCGTAAGTCACCAGGAAGGATCAAGGGGGTTAGTGCTACAATTTATCTTCAACATGCACCTCTAAGAGCTATAGAAATGCCCACAGGAAAGTAGGAAAAGCTTGTCAAAATGGCCCAGACTTGGTTTTGCCACTCACTGAAGTCATTCTTATTCTCAGATTCTCCTTTTTACTAACAAAAAGACCTAGATCCAAGATCCTTAGTTAGGTTGCTAACTTCTCAGTCTCTGCTGCTTTTCTTTCTAGATTTGAAAAGGAAGAGGTTTTACCTTTTAAAGGGTAATTTTTAAAAATCAACTCAAACTGTCTTGTTTTTCTCAACAGGAGCAGTTTTGAAGGTTCATTATCTAATCCCATGTGAGCAAAACAGTCCACCTCCAAATCACAAAGGATGTCTCTTTACCAGTAATAGGAATAAATGTATTACCAGTAGGCAAGAAAGTAAATAAATTGCATTAAGATTGCTAAGGTACATTTATGAAATACTGGAACTGAGGCTCTAATTCCTGTATGCAGTTAGGTTCACAGGGGAATTTATAGAGTAATACTATTCATTAATAATTATTGGCATAATTTCCTTATTATGATGATCAAGGAAGCTTTAAAACACTCATTTGAATGAGGTAACAATCATATGGGCCCTGATCCAGCAAAGCACTTAAAAATGTTAAATTTCGTCATGAAAATAACGAACTGGATTTGAACAGGACAGACATGCTTAGTTAAGACAATCTTGGCTTTGTTAAGCCTATAACAGGAAAATCAAGAAGAAGCATTATAAAAGTGATACAGGAAATCCTGCCAGAACTTTGCCTCAATATTACACCATTATCATACGTTCTCCAAGGGGCTACTTTTGTCTGGGACACTACCAAGTAAAATGAAGAGCTTTTAATCGAAACTGATTTGGGGAACACCAATCCATTGCAGTGCCAAGCACACTTAAAAACAATATATAACAATATAATAAAACCAATATATAAACCAATAACAGCTAGACAATCACAAAAGTCTGTATCTGGTATGTAAGGCTGAGATTCAAGTGTCTGACCTGAACCCAAAGCCTGAACCAGGACTTCCACATCTGATTTTGAAACATGTTTTCTTCTTTACTCACATTCTTCAACAAGCTCCTTCAGAGACAAAGACTTGGGCTAGGTATCTGGTTGTTCAGTTGCAGTTTGTAGAAGAAAAGGAAGAAACAAAGTAACACATTTTATTAAACATCTTGGCAATGTTCGCCTTTGGAGTGGGTAGGAGCTGATCACAGTAGTTATGGACAAACAAACTCTGTAATCTTTCTGGAAGGGATCCTGCCTGCAACCAGCTCCAGAAAGGCTGCCTCTAAGTCTGTGAGCTTGTCACAGCTTGTCAAGACTCACAAAAGCTATCTACCCATCCACTTAAAAGAAGCAGTGCACCTCTGCCTATGCCTCTGGGCTATCACTTGCCCTCTGCTAGACAGAGATTTTTCCTTCTAAATGAATTCAACACAATGAGGAACGAAACGTAAGATGAGGAGTTTCACATAAAATCACATTTCAAATGCTCTGTTCACATTCCAGACACTTTTATAATGTAACCTACCAAATTCTCAGTGTAGGTTCCCACCTTTCTCCTGTTCATGAGCAGCCAGAGAACACTAGGTTCTACTCCAGTGCACACAGCATTCAGAGAGACACTCATTTCCCATCTCTCCATCCACTGCCCATTTATAAAACACACATTTTTAATTAGCCTTCACAACTACCTTTATGCTTAGATTATTAGTGTTCCTATAGTAATGTTAATGGGTTTCAACATACTTACAACCTTTAATCTCAAATCATTCCACCTCCCTCAGCCTACATGGAGCATGCATAACAACCAGAACAAAAGGACATCATATTCAGGAGTCAAGAAACCAGGAAAAGATGTAAAGGTCATTTTATCACTTACATGTTGCCTGACGTTTCAACTCTATTAAATATAGCTCAGTACCAGAAAATAGGATTGCAAACATCATTAACTGTATTAAAATAAATTATATTTCAGTTACTGAAAAGACAGTGCACTGCTAGTGCAATGTAAATGGATTGCCTGACTCATTCAGGCTGAAGGTTAATCCTAGAAGTTTCAGAAACCAAATGGAATAAAAAGCAAAAAATCCCCACACCACCACTGAAGAACATTTCATTAATTATATGCACTTCTGCATATCTCCCAAACTTGAGGCAAATGCTTTACAAACTAAAACAGGGTGTCAGTCTAGATTATGAAGTTTATGTATATGCCATGCAGTGCAGGATTGTGCAGAGATACTCTGCTAGCTCTGGAAGCAGCAGCAGTAGCACTGTGCCCAGCCTGCTGGGAGAGAACAATACCTGATGTGGTTGCTGCACCACAATTATATGTAACAGTCCTTCCCAAATCTGCACTGGTGGCACAAACATATCAAACATCTCTAACGTGCGTTGCATAGGCTGGCTTGTACAATACAAACTATAACTGAACAGAGTGGGATAGCAAGAACTGAGCATGGAACAGATGTTATGAAAGACAAGCGTTTCAGCAATTAGATCAGACGTAGGATTTTCCATATTTCATTACTGTCTTGACATTATATGCCACACTCCAGCTATGTCCTGATTTGAGATGAGACCTGAATGATAACTCCTCTTTACTGCCTTTTCTTCTCCCCCTCTCCTCTCGAGGTGCACCACTTCCCTTTCAAATGAAGGCTGGAAAGAAGATGTATTTAAGGAGTTCCTCTAACATAAAAGGCTAGCAGATGAGAGGGCTGTTGAGTGTTTATGCATCCCAAGATCAGGATTTTGGGGTGTACCACAGATGGCATGCATACTGCGGGCATCCAGAGCTTAGCTTCATCTACTCAAATATCCTGTTTAAGAGCAGCAAGTAGGAGACTAAAGAGAAAAATGTTTGGACTTTCTTAATGAACACCTTTGTCCTCAAACTTTTCTAAGTTTATGCCCTTAAACACAAAGAAATGTATCCCGCTATCCTCTCTCATGGAATAATCATTGACTGTTCTTTGGAATTTTATTACCCTCTCTAGATATAATATATTGTGGTGACGATGTCAATAAATAATTTAAGTAAAATATGTTTCTTTTATTAATTTTAAATTACTTTTTAAATAATTCTATTACTATGTCACTTCTTTTTAAGTATTATTTGAAAGATTAAGTGGAACTTTATACACAGACAGTCAACTTCTGTTGACCATACTGTAGTTCTCCAGTTATACCTTCCCTGGAAGTATTTCATCTGCAAAACAAACCGTCCTAATCAACTAATTACTTTGTAAAATAATTAGCCTGTGTGTCAAAACATTTCTCTAAAATGCCTACCTATTCATATTTTCAAAGGTATTGTCTAACCTGTTCCATACTTTATTTGTATATTGAACAAATGTTTTTCCTGAGCAGTCTAACATGATCTCTAGTTCTCTGCATTGATTGCTACTGAAAGCAAGCAACACAGACTACTACTATTCAAATTAATCTTCCCAGTATATCTTTCCTTCCACTTGATAATCTCAAATTTGACTGCCTTTATGCTTTGGTTTTGCTCCTAGGTCATCTTGTTTGCTCTGTTTGTTCAGACTTCATTCAAAGTATTCCTATTTTTATTAAAGTTAATTCCTGTTTAGGTGTAATACCAGTTTTTCTATGTCCCACACCTTAACACAAGCCATCTGCTGAGCTGTCTGGCACACCACTGACTCGAGGAGGACAAGAGCAGGCCAGTGGCAGTTGTGTCCTCCCCACATTGGGAACCTGCATCTCTGACTGCCTGTCAGACGTCAAATTTAACAAACTTTACAGCACTCTGAAAGGTTGTTTTTTATCCTCAGCCTGCAGAAGCGCATTATTTGAATTTTGTTTTCAACTCTTCTTTGTTCTGGTTAGTTTGATGCCCAAGGCCATTCAAGGTTTTATAAAATCAAGACTTCTGAACTAATTTTATGCTTTGTTTTTAGAAATTATAGTACTCAGATTCTTTTGTCACAATACAGTAAGTAAATATATTGATATTAATGAAAATAAGAACATAAATTACTAGCTCTCAGAATAATACCAAGTATTTAAATTCACTGTGACTCCATACTGAAATCTAATTTTTTTTGAATGGTCTTCTGGAGTAACATGCTTACCATATTTCAGGAAGCACTAATGTACTCTGTTCAAAGACCAGAGAAAAAGATTTCTGAAGCTGCAAATCAGACTAGTGTCAAGAGAACAAAACCAAAAAATGGTTCATAGCTAATAATTCTAAAGTATGAAGCAAAATAGCTTTAGCTGCATTAAGCATAATGTACAAAGACTCTCAATTTCCCATTCATTCTCATCTCAGAGGCATCTCATCTCTGAAACTGCTTATTTGGTGAATTCACTAATCACATTACTTGAAAACTGAAATATGAATGGGGGAAAAAAAAGATATATGTAATGAGTTGTTCTGCAACCAACAGATGTAATGAAACATGATTTCCTACAGACTTGAATCCTACTTCTCTCACAGCCCATAACCAAAATAATTTCAGCTTCTCTCCCACCACATGTACTTCCTGACATCTCTTCTGGGCAGGAGACAGCACCTGCTGTGCTTAGCCTGGAGGTATGTATATGTTGATTGCTGCCAAGGAGAATATATAACAGCTTTCCACTCAGTAGGGCACTGATTTGGGTTTTTCCCCTTTACTGAGCCACAGCCATCATGAAATTTGTAAGAACTTAATTATTTTCAAGACTTGCAGAAGACTTCCTTCCCATGTTGCGGGAGCTAGATGAGCAGTTCAAAACCTGATGCAGAGGACTGACAGACAAAAAGTGATTGCACAATCCTTGTCTCCTTAGGAAACAGTAAAATGTTACACCAAATTAAAGCTTCATTACATTAGTGGTGCTGTCAACACAATCTCTGTGAAAAACTTCAGCAGCTTATTAAATTTATTGAGGTATATAACATAAATGACTGGCACAATATAGTTAAATATACATTAAAAGTCTATTTTTAAATTTATATTTTGAATTTTATATGTACCATACACACTATAGCTTTTATATATAATGTGTACATATGTACGTAACTATATATAAAGCATGAAACAAAACCGCAAAAGTCTCTCAATTGTATTGATGATTTTGTTTTTAACTGTAGGCCCTCATCAAAATAGAAACCAACCTAAAGAGGTGATGAGATAATTCTGATCCTCGCACACCTCCAAGGCTCAGCAGTTTGAGTACAAACTGATGGCAGTTGCTACTACAGCTACATCTGAACACAGCCCCAGGTCTCTGCCTAAACCAGGCTGAGCAAGGAGCTGGAGTGGTTCACAAGCCAGCTGCAAGAGCCATTTTATTAGCTACTCAGTAATGAGTCTCTTCACAGGTTTTACTTCTTTCTTACATTTTATCATGAATATAAACAAGCTTTAGTTTTACTTTGTATTGAAAGCAAAAGCCAAACAGGATTTGTTTCTCACCCATCCTCCTGCTGTCTCTTCCATGCCTTCCCCAAGGGTGGACTGGCTTTGACCTGAATCACAAGTCTCTGAAATCCTGCTCTTTAAGACCCAGAGTTGTTTAAATATTTTCTTCCTAAAACCCACATGACTGTTTATTCTATTCTTAGTTATACCTCTGAGCAATAATTAGTCCAGAGTTTGGTTTGAGCACTTTGGACAGACAACTCTCGTTTGCTTCACTTGGCTTGCAGTCAGGGAACACCTCCGAAAAGCCCTCTGACACCCTTCTGGTCTCCGTGCTCCTCACGGGGAACTTCCACATTCTCCTTCCCAGATCTGCTCTGAGAGTCATCATTCAGAGTTCAGCTGCTTGTTTTACCCATAAAGTCATCCACAGTGTGATCACTCCTGTCACAATTTCCCAGATGCAGTTTGGCTATTACATGCAAATGCCTCTTATGAAATGAATATACAAAGGTAAACGAAAGCCTTCTGTCAAAACAGGGTGTGATAAAGATGTTGCTCACAAAACATATTCCCAGCCTGCACAAACATCACTCACTTTGAAAAGTATAGTCTTTCATTGTTCTATAAAACAAGGGAAGAGAGCTCAGAAATACACAGGTTGCATCCCACACCTTAAATATGAGCCTCGAAACAATTTTTGTGAGAACTGGTTATCAGGAGGGAAGACAAATAAAGCTGAATCTCCTTAACCACCATAAAACAAAACATACACCATTGTTCCAGTTTTCTATTACTTTTTAATTTAAGATTAAATTCTTTATTAACTCCAATGTGCATTGTGGCTATAGAATATTTTCATTTAGAAGAACATTTTAATCTTCAAGCTCTGTCATGAAGCAGAAAAAGGAACATTTTCAAGATGCAATCCTGTCTGTGGCCATAAAGCAATGTGCTAGGATTTGCTGCCATTTTCTCTTTTCCTTGTGCTGACCTGGGGTAGCTGGTGGGCTTGTCACCATCAGCACTTCACGTCCGTTACTTTTCACACAGGAAAATTATTCACTGCTTATAGGATTACGGCATTTTTTTGCTGGGTTTATGAACAGGCTGGTAGGAACCCATAAGAACTGTAAGGGGCAGATGTGGTGAAAAACCTCATACCTTCAGTCTTCTCTGCCTTCTCTGCCTTAGGTAAGCCTAAGAGAAGAGAATAACTGCTGGTGGGAAAGACAAGAAAAATCCTGCCTAAAATCTTGTTTCTAATGTCAGGTTAATGAGCACTGGAATTCAGTGGAAGCAATTACTCTAGAAGGAAGGAAACAGTGACAAAGAGAAAAATGAGCTACGAAAAATGGGGTAGTATGGAAAGGAGGAGAATGAAACAAAAAATCCCAACAGAAAAACAGGGATAGGAAACACTTGCATCATCTAGATCAGTTTGTATCCCACAGCAGTATATATACATCACCTTGCACAATTTCATACTTTGAATACCTATTTTTGACAGAGCCCTAGAAATAAATTTAAGTTTCAAAATGAAGTTATCTCTAGTAAAAACAAGCAGTCCCTGCAGGCCACCACCCATTGAGCTTCTCTGCCCTTCTCTGCATGAGCTTCTTCAGAGAAAAGACCAATTCTAACATTTCTTTGGCCAAGCAGATTTCCTTTGCCACAACTCAGATGAAAAATGTGTCCAGCTCTCCAGAAATGCTTTGCAGTTAGAGTCTCTGGTGATGGTAGACTCAAATCCATCAAGAATATCAGATGATCCAGCTACCACAAGGCTCACCTACAGCTGTGGAAGCCACCTTTCTGATCTATTAACTACTCCTGGGAGAACAAAGAGCCAAACTGGCTGCTGCCAAAAAAGACTCACTGCTTTCCCATCAGCTGCCAACACAGTTCTTCTCACCAGGAGAACAGCACAGAGGAGACAACAGATGGCCTCTCTCCTGTCAACACCCAATGCGCATGTAGAAGCTGAACTCATAACGCCATTATTCAAACTAACATTAGATTTTTTTGTTACTTTGGTAGCAGCACAGTGATTCCTAATCTAATTTGGAGAAATAGTCACTGAAACCTTAATTTTGTTTTGGCATCTGCAATGCTCTGCACTTAAGGGGAGATGCTAATAAGTTTTTAAGAAGCTTTCAAAGGTTAGAACAGTAGCCAACATACACTGCATATTAGCCAAACACTTTACAGGAGTTTATTGAGAATCTCTGAAACTTATTCTGGACACAAGAAAAGAAAATCACCAAAACTACTGTATCCACTAGAGTTAACTAAAACGGGTATCATTCAGAAGAGACCAATACAATTATAATGTACCTTGCTCATGTATATGCATGAATATATGTGTGTATAAGCATATATGCAGATGCCAGACAAGAAGAGATAAGGAACAGTTAGTAACACTGCTGTTTAGATTACCATGATTCAGGATTAGCAGAGCAATGTAACTCAGCAATTTGTTATAACCCATCTGCAAAATCAGGTAGGCACCAGTGAATCATTTGTAATTCATATTTAGATCAAATTTTTATCCAGCTCTCAGTTACAAAGTAGTATGTTTCTGCTACCCTTTTCCAATTTTAGAATAGTACTATTTTAAAGAACTAGCATGAAATCTTATTTATAAAAATGGAGAGCTGTATCCCAAGAAGCTCTGAAGCAAACTCAGCAAAGACCAGGAAACCAGCTGAACATGCACTTCTGGTGTGACGTTTTAGCCATCCCCTAAGAGATAAGCAGGAGAATTATATACTAATACATAATTATCCTTAGAATTAATATGTAAGTTATGCTTTTTTATTTGGTATAATTAGGTTCAGTACATGACATCAGTGAAGTCATTACTAGTATTCTGCATTTAGTCCTTGAATCAACAACTCAAAAGGATATCTAAGATTAAAGAAAAATTTCTAGAGAAGTTATATAGTCACATCCGTGAAACTTGCCTCAGACAAGACGTAAAGAACTTCAGCCTATCTAGTTTATACAAAAGAAAGCTAAGACATACTAGAACATTCCACAAATACCAGCAGACAATAACAGATTTCATACTATCTATAATGTTTTAATGTTTAATTTATTTTTAAATATATCTTAACACTGGGTGGGATTCATCCAGCCTATCATTTAAAAAGACTGTAGTGTAAACATTAATCTATGATCTCTTCATCTGAAGTCCCCTTACAGTTAATAAGCATTTCTAATAGTGCAAGTATCAACAACTGGATCATCTTACTAAGGCATCTTTAAAAAAAAATCCATGCAGTTCAAATTAATGTCTGTGTTGGAGAAAGGTTCTGTGGTTTGCATTGTCTAGGGATCATTTTTGAGTCTTAAAATCTATGAAGAACTACTGCTTTGCATAATTCTCAGAAGCTCCAGTAAGCAACTTTTTGCAGAGTTAGTCTCTTTTTAATGAAAAACATACACTGTTCTCAATGCAAAGTGAAAATTCACATATCCAAGATGTCAGAGTCCTGAAAGGTCTGTTACAGTTGACACACTGTTTTCATGCATATGAATCTCTTCTCATTTACTTGTGAAAGAGGCAACACATAAAAATAGTTACCTTAATATCCTTGCCTTGATTCAAATAGCTTTCAACACACCTGGGATGTGTATGCCTGACACAGATCCTTCCTTCCTCAAGAAAAAGAGGTGATATCCATGACTCAACCCCAGTATCAATACCAGCAGTTGGCTAAACAAACATCTGGATAATATTCCTCCCACTGGCCCTGCCTAGGGAGCACGGAGTGCCAACACATGAACAAGGGAAACGTTCTGAGCATCTGGAAGGATTCTGCTCGTGATCTACAATAAATTGTGTTGTTCATGCAAAAAATTCTTCTTCTGAGCGAAACACCAGTTTAATTTCCCTTTGTAAATGAAGGGCTATGAGTTATTTTGGGGACTTGTATACACAGTCACTGTCATTTCAGTTACCGTGTTTCCTCTAAGGCTACTGGCTTTCATGACCCAGTCTAGCAAAGACTTCTCTGCACATCCCCAATTAGGAAATGTCTATGCTTGACCCTCAATATTTGCTGCTGATTTGATAATGATTCTATTCAATGCTTCACAATAGCTACATATAGGCTTCAATAATGTCCCTAGCAAAGTCAAAGGATTCTATCACTAGTAGCAGCAGCCCTCAGGAGGTGTCTTTCAGTAGCATGCCAGCCACATTTCAACCCCAAGGTGGGTGTAACAGTACTGAGGCATGTTAAGAGGCTGAAGTGGTAACCAGATTAAAACATGTATGTAGCTGCAAACACAAACTTTAAAACAAAAAGATTAATTGTTGAAGGCACACAGTGCTACCTACTTCACAGTAAAATGAGTTGAAGACAGAAATACACTTGAATCAGGCGACCTTAGTTGGACATACCTTGTCTTTTCACAGTCCCTATTGTGTCAACTACCAGAACCTTGAACAAAATTTTCTGAACAGAAAAATGGCAAGATAAATTACCTGGGCTGTTGCAATGTATCAGTGCATGAATCAATAACACCGTCTCCCCAAATTTGCAGCAGTTTTAATAGATACTCCTGTGCATGGTGCTATTGTTTGAAAAAAATCTGTTGGTTTTCTTTTAAAAACAAAAATCTCAAAAGCACAATTAACTACACTGTTCAGAAAGCTGGTGCATATCCAAAACAGCTCACAGGTGAAGACCTTTCATGAAGAAGACAATGCTATACATTTACATTTCTGCCAGTTACACTGGCGGCTCCATGAAGAGGAGCAGACCACTCCAACAATACAGCTCAAGGAGAAGAATGTGGAGCAGCAGGAGCCAAGGCAGTTGAGTAATTCATCTCTCTTGAGAGAAATAAGACACGATTGCACTCTCTGTACTGGCTGGCACAAACTCTTCAACAACAATGTACTATGTGGAAAACAGACTGGCCTTTGTACTTTGTTTATGCCTTTACCAAGAGCATCACTCTTAAAATACTTCAGTAATTCAAAAATAATGCGTCTAATATAAAAGGCAGCTGCACAGTTATAGAAATTAATGTATGATAAGCATAATGTATCCTATGAAGGCCTTTCCAGGAAAATGTTGATTTTAACTGTTTCTGCTCATTCAAACGTATTCAAATGGAATTCTGCAAGATTGTTGAGAAGTATTTAGTCTGAAGCAACAGTTACATCCAAACATAGATCTAATTCTTTCATACTCTGAGGCACTGCAAATGCTTAATTTTAATGGGAAGCGACTGCTTTACATCATAGAAATACAACTATATGAAAGGCATTACTTTTGAATGTCTGGGTATTTAATTAGTTCATAGCATACTTCAGAGAGCTTTTTCAGATGAGATGCTACAGCTTATGCAATAATTAACACAACACAACACCATTACATCCTGCTGAATACCCACCAAATTATATACTTGCCTCTCAACTTCCTCTTCAAATAGATGAGAGTCATCGCACTTGGTCATATCACAGAATCACACCTCCAAGTCAGACCGTGGGAGAGGCACACAACGGGCACCTTGTGCTGCTTGCCTGCAGCCAAACAGCGTCCTTCTAAGTGCTGAGTCCTACCAGAGAGCGCTCCTCTGCTGCAGCTCAGCACGGCTCAGTATCTCTCCCAGTCCTCAACGAGACACGAACGACTGGCAGATCCTACACAAGGCTGTCTAATCCCATAAAGTCAGAGAGTAAAAGGGAGGCTGCAATGTCGCATTACAGCTGCGCTGCCCTCCCCCCAGCCTCTCTGTCATTTTACATGACAGGCACTGTCAAAAGATGGTGATCAGAGCTATACACTTAGCATGTGGCCTGCTCCCTCTCTGCGTCCCAGGAGCTCAGGAGACAGGCAGCTTACTCCCAGCTGCTTCCTTCCCCAGGGAAAAGTACTGGATGGGGAATTACACCTGACCAGCAGACTTGCAGCTGCACAGACCCACAGCACTACCTGATGGGCTCACAGGCAGGTGCCCTGTCCCAGCAGGAAAATAAGCAATGCTATCTGACACTGCAGGGAATTGCAGACTCCTGCACTTCCACCTCCCACTCCTCCATAAGGACCTTTGTCCTTCATTTTGCCTTTTTTCTCAGACAAAGAATAAAAGTAATATTTGTCTTTACTGATAGCAGTTATAAATTAGAAACAGCAGGAGATTGTGGCCATTTTGAATGAAGACAAAAAGCACCAGGTACATCCAGCTGCTCCTGCGATCATGAGCTCATTTGTATAGAACACAAAGCAGGGTAACAGTTGCTCTTTAGTAAGAGAGTAACAGCATGTGTCATGCCAATTATGGGCTTATTGGTAAGGAAAGTATGATGACATGTACATGGAAAACTGATCACAAGGAGCAGTGCAACAAAGGTGGAGAAAATCAAACAGAAAAGGTGTGTGAGACTGATTTGATGGACCTCACCTCAGACACAAAACAGGTTTCATGAACACCTGTCCCATGGGAAAAAAGATATAATAAGGTGCATTTAAGCACAGAGAATAGAACCACTATGAAAGTCTGCTTGCAGCAGCATGCATTGCTACAGGCTTGAGAAGCATAGTCTCCTCCTGCACCACCACACAAGTCCAGCTACTAGCTGTCAGATTTGGCTGATAAGAAGCTTCACTTATACCTGTAAATCAAAACAAGAGCCTAAGCACAGTTTCTGTAAGGACCAGAACTAGTACTGTCTGGTATGATGCTAAGCACAGTGCAATAGTATCCCCTACTCAGTAAGGTGTACGTGAGCTTTATCCCATAGTAATCATCCAAACGGAAAGACACCCACCAACTTCTAGGAACTCTGATCAGGAAACTGGAATCACAAATAACTTTTAATAAGCTGCAGTTAGTCTTCAGTAGGGTAGAAATCAGCTTTCTGAACGAAAGAGAGCTCCTTCCAGAGATTATGTGATAAATGAGGGTCCAAAGACTGAAGTCATGCCTAACAACATATACCATTTCACTAGTATTGAACAATACAGTATACAAAAAGTCACGTCATTGTAATTTGGAAACAGAGAAAACAGCCAGATAAATATTTGACTCTATAAGAATGAATTTAACAGTAAAAATGGAGATTTGGGGTTATTTTTCGGACAGGTCAGCTAACAGTGACTACAAAATTAAGTCTGATTTACATTAATTTTTTCATTAAATTAACTGAAGCAGTATGTAAAATTTCACCAAAAAAAAATGCATAAGAAGAATTACTGTCATTTCTTATATTGCACAGATCCCTTGGGTTCAATCCTAATACACAAATATTCAACAAAACAGTTTGTCAACATATCAGTCAAAGACACCAAGGTTCAGACTTCCAGAAGGATTTGGGCTAGAGACAGGGACCTACAGGATTCAGGGTAGCGCTACTCTGAGCTGGTGCTCTCCTTGTCCAGCAGCAGAAAATTAATCAAGTTATAAAAGGCAAAAATGCAGAAGTTAAATGTGTCAGTACTAAATAACCTTAAGCCAAGGAACCATGTTTTGCCATTAGGAGCTGTGACTTCCTCTGGTCCTGTTCTACAACAAAATAGTGGATTTCACTTCAAGCATTTAAAACCATATACTGAAAACTGTTTCCAAAATTGTATTAAAACTTTTCTTGTTTATGTTCTTATTTGAATGATAGTCTTAGGAATATAGATTAATTTAATGAAATCTTTAAGTGGTCTAGTGATCTTCAGGGGGAAAAGAAACATGCCTGCATCCCCCTTGTGAGAGACGAGAAACCAGGCCTGCGAGAAACTAAGAAAAACAGCCTGAGAAAGCAAAAGTTGAGGCTGGTCAAAGAAATGCCTCAAACACTCGCAAGACAAAACTATGAGTCACAGGGTGCATTCTGTGGAGGTCGAAGCTGATAAGGCTGCCCGAATAACACAAGATGGGACTGGAGGAGGGAGCCCTGTGAAGACAGGACGGCTCTGCTCTGGTGCACCTGGCCAAAACTTCAAGGGCCATCTGTCCGGTGAATGACCTTTGCTTCATTATCCACGAAATGCATATTAAAGTTAACACCCCTCAATATGCTAACGAGGGCTAACATGATCATGCTAATTACATCATCCCATGAAACACCTCACCCCTCCCTGTACATGGGATACGTAGGTATGTGGGTCGACCTAGGGGATGGACCCAAGGAAAGTGGGTATAAATCAAGAAGCAGGGGGGGCCTGGGGCCCGGGGCTGGAGAGAGAGTGCAGTGAAGCGAAGAAGACGGATGCCAGTGAAAAAGACAGATGTCTCCTGTGCCTCCCGGAACCCTCGTCGGCAGGATCAGCGCAGAAACCCAGACCGGTGATCTGTATTTCCCCATTCCCTCTATCTCCCTCTTTTCCCTTTCCTATTAAGCAATGCAAGGCATATTATATTGCTTGCCACAACTTGCTATATACTTAGCCAACTATTGTGTGTTCAATTAGTACATTGTGAGTGGTTAATAAATGTTTAGACTTGGAGACTGGTTGTCCGCTCCATTGGGGATTTGCGAATCTGAGTCACTTGTCCCCCTCGTCTGAGCGGGATGTGACATCCCTCATGAAAACCTAAGCATACTCCTATAGACAGATAGATGGATTAGAAATCACAATGCCCAGCTGAGCTGTCACTGTTATTTCAACTGCTTATCCCACCAGACTAGCTTCATCAGAGGGATGTAATGTTGCTTAATGCAGTGTAACATGATTTTATAGGTAGCGCAGAGTCAGTCCACCTTCATACAGTGAATGCAGTCATCACTGAGCTATGAGCTTCCTATCGCCCAGCAGTATGTATATACAGAGCCAAGTCAGGAAGGACTTTAGCCCACTCTAACCTGATCACTGGGTACCACCTTCCATGTTTCAAATATAAATACACTGTAGAACCCAATAGGTCATTTCTACATAATCAGTGAAAATACAGATGAGGTCCTATGCTTCTGTATTATATATACAAAAAGTTTATTTGGTGTGGCTTTCACGGCAGATACAGTCTCAGAAGTACATACTCCAACCCTCAACTAGAAACTCATGGATATACATTTCAAGTATCAATTCAAACCAAAGAAGTATTTGAATCAAAAAACCTTGCCAAAAGACCTAGTTCTAAAATGTTATAGTTAACATTTAAAAACTAATCACGTTGATGAGGTCAAAAGCACAACACTACTTCTGTGCATTAGTTCAGCATAAATTTCTGAATTAACAATGTTTTTATGACTTTTTCCATTGCACTGGGACTAATTATTTGCTACTAAGAAGGTATATCTTTCACTTCATTACTTAAACATGGTAATAAATAATTATTTTAAAACTGGATGTAAGAACTGAAAAAAGAAAAGTCACCAACCTCTAATAAGGTGGACTGTTTCAATGCAGATCCAGAGGCAGTATCTAGAATTGAATAAAGACAGGGTTCAGTTTTCTGCTCAACTCTCAATTTTTCAATTACCAGTTCTGTTACAATTTGTTATGCATACTTTTGTAACATTCTATTACAATCAGTTTTTCCCAGATGTTTCCTGCAATTCATAAACATGCGGGTTTCCAGTAAGTCACTTTCTTGCATAAAGACATATTAATAAAATCCTACTCAAACGAAAGTTTAAAAGCAGAGTGAGCTTGTGTGATTTTATTCTTCCTGATTACTTGATATACAAGCTATTATAGGCTGCCTTTAAAAATAAGCTTGGGTGCACATTTAGCTATTTTTCAAGTCATTAATACCTTATCAAAACAACTTGACCCTAGAGCTCTCTCCTGCAGTAAATTACACTGAATGCCTGCTCAGATACATGCTGGCATACCATCATCAAATTCCTGCTTTATTTAACACATCTCATTCTTCCTTTTACAGTATCTCTTCTGATCCCTCCTTGTATTTGTCTCCATCCAGCAAATTTTGGTGTGCCCTTCCAGAAAGATTCAAAAATCTTTACTCAGCTTCAACTTTCGAGTTCTTCTTCCCAAACCTTCTCCGATTCACAGCTGTAGATACTGTCAAACTATCTCCAAATTTCCATTTCCTCTCTTAGCAGTTTGGGTGTAATATCCACTATACATCATCAGTGAATCCAAGGTTGGAACTACACTACACCGGCACTACTTGCAAGTTTTCAAATGCTTCCAAGACATAGTGCAACCCAAACACATCATATAATACAGAGTGCTCGTTTCAGAAGTTGGCTACATAAACTAACAGATTTCCACTTCACTCCCATGACTGTATTCTTGTAACTGTAGTTCACCCCTGTTCTACAAAGGATTTTAAAGTTGTGTTAACTGCCAAATGGACAATGATTTTATGTGAATGTGAGGTAAGGAGTTTTTTAGATATATAATGTCCAATTGCACAGGTGACATAAAAGATGCAAGCACTCAGGCTTTGAAGCTACCACTCTGTAGGTAGCTTAGTCAAGGTGTGCTCGCTACTCTGTTTCTCTTGTGCTCTTATATACCTACCCTTCAGTGATTTGATGACAGTTTACAAGACTGGAAATGTAGTAATTTCTCATAAGGCTTCATTAAGTTGTGTTATTTAACTTCTTTCCACACGCTGTAATGAAACACAACTTTCTTGTGGCACTTTAGTTTAATGTCACAGTCTTTTCACTGTGCTGAGAGGAAAAGAAAGATGATGACTGTGTGTTTCCAGCCTCACTCCTTCTCCCTCTTACAAAGTAAGTGTACATGTTAAGACATTGGGGTTTAACCCTTCTGCTGCTGCTGATCTGGACACAATATCAGAATATTCCCCATCTATAAAGAACATTTCTATTATTTCCACCTCCTTGTAAACTACTCCTGAGAGTCTGTGGACAAAACTAATTCAAACTAATCTCACAGAACCACATACACAAAAGGACTCACTTTGTCATGCCTAAATTTTAATCTCCATTCACTCCCTTGCTGAGTACATATTTGCATGGTCATAAGTCTTAGCAACTCTGAAAATCAGTTTTCAAGCAACACATTTATCTCAAGTAGGAAGTTCTTAGAGTAACAAGTTATTGAATACATCATCAAGATAATGCAATATATTCTGTAATTTTTTCAACACAATCTAAAGGTTTACATGTTTGCTTCATAATTTATTAGCTGGGGTGGAAAATAAACTAGACCACAGAAAAAAACACCTCAAGGTTCTGAATGATTTTCTGAAATGGAAAGCATTTAAAGAATGTCAACTTCTCAATAAAGTTCCCTCAGTTAACTACGTATTTTTCTAAACTAAAGGCTTGTGAACTATTCCCTACCGTATTCAGTGAAATACCCTAACAGTACAACAATGTCTTTCTGTAACTTTCTATATATTATTTTCCAAGATCCATTTGTGTTACACCAAATGCTGTACTTGTTGTTAATAGCTTTACATTCATTCCTTTCAAGTGAATCTTACAACTGATGTGCAATGTAGGAAGAAAATAAAAGGTCAAAGAAATTAAGAGACATGAATTTTGTCCTCAACAGGGCAAGACATGGTTAGAGGTAAACTGCAGTAGCTATTAACACCTTCCTTCCCTTTCATCGGTAACTCTGGATATTACTATTCCATCATTTGTGAGTATTTCACCTCTGGAAGTTTTAACTTTACCTTTAGTAATCAATGCATTATGGAAAAGCCTGTCAAACCGAGACAGTTGCTAAAATACAAAGACAGACTATGGACATTAGGGAACAAGAAATGCATTTTCCAAGTGTGAAATGCAGGGGGACTACAGAAAAAGTACAGGGCATAGAACTGTGTCGTTTTAATTTAAAACAAAACATGGAGTATCTAGAACAGTGCTGTTATCAGGGGAAGAGATGAAATACCCAAGAATAGTCTGAAAAACTGCAAATTAAATATGTTTAACCTTGCAAGTTTAAAACAGAATATAAATCTTTCTTGCTTATATAGTTAGCGTAGAACCATCATAATTTTTAAACTAATTTCCTGAAGAATACCGTACACACAGACACAGGGTGAGAGGAAGGGTCTTGTAGCTTGGTATACTGACCCAGACAATGCTGAGCACTGGATGCTTAGGGACAGAACACAGGAAACAGGATGAAGGATTCTTGCTCTTTTGTACTCTACATGACTTAAACGAGAGACAAACACACCAGTAAAACCAAATGCAGATTCAGACAGGTCTAAAAGTGAAAGAGCTGTGTAGGCCTGTAGCCCACAAATAAAAGAGAGACAGGCCTATAAGTGGAGTATTTTTCTCTCTTCTACCCTCTAGAAAGTATCTGTTGACACCTATTAAAAAAACCCTTTCAACAAACCAGACGAGCACTGCCAGTTTGAATGCACCCAGGAGATACCCAGGCCTGGAGTTCAGGGACGTCCCGGGGGGTATCCTGTCTTGCTCCTAAGTGGCAGGTCATGCTGCTCGGATAGCTCACTGCTCAGAACCTCCCTGCTTACCATGGGCACAGGAGGGAGATGCTCCAGCAGGGTTCACTCCTGTTGACAAAATAAGTTGTCTTCCACAGACGACTCTGGGAAACTTCACAGTATACTCCTGTTTCATATTTAAGCAAAGACACCGGAAGTGTCATTATTTGTATCCATTGGTACCTAAATTGAGCCCCTGAGTCAGCTCTGGTACTTCCACCTGTTTGTTTCATTTTACAAGTACAGACAGACAATATTCATCAGGTGTTACGAAAATATGATTTGATTATTTCAGCTCATAACATAATGAAGACAGGCAAAAGATTTTTTTTTAATTTTATCACATTTTTCCCATTCACAGTGGGCTGTAAAAGATAATGAAGTAATATGCTTGAATCTCCATACATGAAAATTTATAGAAAACCACACCGAATTTTAGATCATCTTTGCAGGTCTAAATGCACTTCTTCAGCCTCAATCACAGTGTGAGGCAAGAGAGAGAGCTGTGATGGAGAAAGATTACTGCTTAACTCAATAATGCCTAAGCCATCAGGAGTAGCTCTTGAAAACGTCACTTTCGGTCTTTGCTAATTAAAAGGACCCATCAGTTCAGGACCAGGCACTGGTTGTGCACAGCAATAGCAAAAAAGGGTCATTATAAATTAACCACCACTTCGGAGAAAAGCTTTTTTGTAATACTCGTTATATATATGAATCCATTGCGGAGGACACTAAGAGGAGTATGTCATACAAAACATCACCCACGGAAAAGAAACACGGGGAAAGTAACAACTTTACCAGACTGAAAGATCATTAATTTGTTTACATCAGAAAGATACTTATATATCTATTACCTACTTAGGAATGGCTTCTGGATGAGAATACAGTATGCAATCCTGCATAAACACAAAATGCAATGCTTTTTGTGCATGTCAAGGAGCTTAGATTTTCCAAGCTCCTAAACGATACAAAGCTGTTATCTATCTAGAGATATTAAGGTTCAATTGAAAATCAATACACTAGTTTGTCACACTGAAAAAATGACGTTAGTACCAACATTTCTAAAGGCATAAACTGCATTCAGATTTAAGCTCTGACTCAGAATGGTAAGAAATTCTGACATTTTTCTAGTAGCTTTTGTCAAAACTGTTAGTGATAATTTGCCTCCTTTCTATAAAGCTTTCCTCTGAATTTCCACCTAATCCTTTTAAGTATCCATTTTCATGTTCCGACACATATGGCCTTTCCCACAAGTCCTTCACCAAAAAACCCCACTTGAGAACTGCAAAACAGATTATGTAGTTTAGCTCTTTCTGTAGTCTGTGATCACAATAGCTAGAAAGCTCAACTTGCTCTTACCACTTATGACAGAAAATTAAGCTAACAAAAAGCTCAAAATTACAGTGAATGAGAAGCTGTATTCAAAAATGTATAAAAGTTCTTCCATATCTTTCAAAAAAAGATAAAGCAAATTCTGGTTCTGTCTAGGCATTACTAAAGAACAGAAGCCAGAATAAGTATTCCTTGACCTACACAAACAATAAGCAAGAACAGTTTCATAGTGCCAGCAAGAATATAGCTCCAGTACAATACAGGAGATACAACCAACACAAAAATGGTACCAAACACTAGATAAGAGATACCACTTTGTGGCTTGAAAACCAAAACAGAGCAGTATTGAAAAAATGTTCCTTTTTTGTCCTCAAATTAGAGTTTGGGTAGTCATGTCAAAGATATACCTGAAAAATCATACTTGCCACAGACACCAGTCAAAAGCACAGATAAATTCATCTCACATTGTTGGATAATTATAAATTAAATGGATGGTTTAGACGTTAATTGCATTTTACATCAGCAATTTGTAATGCAAGCTCAGAGCTTATTCCTTTTTTTTTTTTTTTCTCTCTTTTTTTTTTTTAAAATTCAGATTTCAGGAAGATGCTTTAGCAAATGCTTTCCTCATATAAAAGAAAAGATTCCTACTGTCTGTGACCTTTCTGGGAATGCTACAGAGGTAGCATTGAAAAACCCAAAGTAGGTTTTCCCCATCAGACTGAGAGTCTGCAAACCCATCAGTGCACTCTCCTGGTTCAGCCCCAGCTCCAGAAGCGGGACAAACAGGCAGCAGTCTGAAGTGCTGGGGCAGGAGATGGAACAACCCAATGAGGCACACCTTGCCTAAACCATCACCCCAAGCACTGGGACACCTCCTCTCTCCTCTTTCCCCAGCATAACCCCCTCTGGGGGAGCTTCTCCAACTTTCCAGGGGAAGGAGGCACAGCTCCTGCAGAGGAGCAGAGCCCCAGCCCACCGGAGAACAACATTTCTGTCTACTCATTCTCATTGCACAGGCAACCACAACAGATGCTTTCTAACTCCTAAGTGACTTGCTCTGCTGCCCAAATTACCTCTTCTAACACAGTCTTTTTTCAAGTAATTTATCTTATGTTAGGTTTTTTTTTTATCTGAATTGAGGTTTTTTACTGAAGGCTAGGGAATTTATAACAGTAATACACCCACCTGTCATAAAAAGTCAAAACAACCTTTTGCAATACTGCTCCATGGAGGTGTGTCTTAAAGGGCAATTTCAGAATTTGCTGAGAAACAACAGAAACAGGAACGCGAAAAGAGTCTCTTGACCCTTCCAAAGGAAATCAGCCTGCAAAGGATTTCACTGATGGCAGGATTTCTTGTATGGAGGTAACAAGCAAGAGGTGACTCTTCCAGAAAAACAGGCAAGTCAGAGAGGTCAGCAAAGCTGGAAACCTAACCAAGCCAGCTTCCAAAGACATCATTCAGCTTTTCCAGGAAGTTCTAGAAACTTCTGTTTCTTAGAAAATCTTCAACTTTTAAATACCCACATGATCTTCTAAATGTCTGAAATAGCATTTTGATAACCTATTTAATATGCACACAAGTCCAACTTATGCAATCCCTCGTACTGAATTTCCCATTCATTTACAATAAATGTGTGCTTGTAAACTGACTATCATCATCAATTAAAAAAAAGACATATAAAGGAAGTACTTCTTTAATTCAGAAGATTTCTCCTGAAAATTTCAAAAATTAGTTCTTCAGAGTTAATAGTTGTTTAAGAGGCTATGGCATAATCTGCTAATGTGCTTGATTAGAGGCCCTATTATTTCAAATCAGAAATCTTGAAGATGCTAGAAGCCATACATTTACGTCTAACGTGTCATTCCCAGACACACAAATTTTTGCTGACATAGCCACAGTGCAACCAGGGTTTCTTTACTCTAAAAATGGACAGAAGGTCCAAGAGATGCAAAATTTTTATGAAGAAAAAAATGTGCACCAAGAAAAAGAAACTGGTTCATCAACTAGTATATACAATTCTGAGAAAACTGAAGTTACTTCCATTTCATCAATCATAATTTCAAAACAAGTATTTCTTTAAGGACATTTAAGTTGTTTGGTGAAGTATACTGACCCAGCTTACCCTCTTTCAATGGGTACAACTGTACATTTTTGTGCAATTACTATAAAAGAGAGAAACTTTAAGAATCAGCATCCAAAAGTAACAAAAAAGAAAGAAAATAAAAGCCATGCAAATACTGCAAAGATGTACTTACCAAATATAAAAATATAACCTGACACACAAAATATGATTTATTAAACCTACTGCTCATGTAAATCATCAGAGAGCTTATTTTAACAAAGCCATTTTTAGAGGGTGATCACTGAAGTTTTAATGTATGCTTTATTATCTAACTGGGGAAAATTTGCATGAGCAAGGGACTAGACTCGTTGACTCAGTAAGCATTTTCCAGCTAATATATGTATAGTATCCATCCGTAAGAAGCAAGAACTGCACAGTGGATATTTTGGCTAAAATGATCAGCAGTAAAAGTGAACAAACATGACATTTAAGGTGACATTTAAGTTGTTATTTTCCAACCCTGGAAACCAGGGGGTCACTTTCACTCTTTACTCTAGGAAGAGCTTCACATCAGCATCACAAACCAACAAGAAAAACCCGGATCTAAGTTTAATTTCTTCCACCCAAGGTTTGTGACGCAGACACACAGCTGAGGGTGATGACCTCGTCTTCCCCCACACAACCTGTGTCACTCTCAAAGCACCCATTTGATCTGAATCTATTTACCCTAGTTTGGATGGATCCTTAAGATGACAGAGAGGACTGGGTACTGGCTCCCTGTCAGCTAATGTAAAACACAGGCCATCACCAGGAGGGACTCCTGAAACTCGTCCTGGTTCATTTTCCTTGCCTGTCTCTGCAGTCTTAGCTGCATGGAGCAGATGGGAGTTTGTTCAAACCGTCCTACAAAAATTATTTTAGTATGCCTGCTGGGCAGAAAACCTCACCATCAAGTCTCCTTCAGACTGGGGCTATCGTACACATCACACCAGCTTTCCTTAAGCTGTGATGTTAACCTAAGTAAGTTCAATTGCTGGAAGTCAGGCTTAGATTCATTTAAAAAACGGGTGCATTCAAAGCAAGTCTGCACTGGTATAAAAAATTTCAGTTGATCAGATGCAAGCTCACTATTCAGAAAGCTCTTTCATGCCACATTACTCTCCCATTTCCAAGGACTATGAAAAAAAAAACCCCAAACTTTTGCATAAACTATTAACTGTAGGATCATGAAAAAAAATCACAAAACTATATACAACCCTAGAGTAAAACCAAAGTATAGTGCAGCATAGGCACAGGAAAATACCAGAGGCATCAGCCTGCAAATACAAATCACAGTGTAAAGGAGTAGGTCAGGTAAAAACAGTTTGAGCAGTAACAAACAGAAAAACAAGTATAATGTGGAACTGGGAATCAATGAAGTGCAAGTAAGCCAATTGTGCTAGAAAACTTCTAAAAATATCTCCAAGTGGATTTATGAGAAGGCAGTAAGGGACCCCCACTGTTAGCATGAAACTCATCCTAGCACCAGTGTGCTAATGACTCATAACCTCACTTGTCTGCCCCTCCAGTTCTCCTTGAGGAGTATTGACACCACCAGTCTGCAGGCCCAGAGGATGCTGAAAGGGTGAGTGTAACACCAGAGAAGGGAACAGGTGCTAGAAAGTCCATGTCTTAACTGTATTATTAACTATAAGGACAAAACTGGACTAACCTAAGAGATGCATTTTGATTAAAAAGTTAAGACTTTAGTTAGGCTAAAAATAAACTCTTAGCTCCACACATCACACACTGCTCCTTCTCTCCCTGTAACAGGAGCACAACACCTGCAGCTCCAGGCTGAGCACCAGAGCCCTACATTGATCAGAGCTACTGCAACAGACAGAAAGAAAATACACTTCCAGCTGCCACCACTGAGTTACCAGGTTAAGCAATTTTTAAAATTGCTTTGGTTAATCACATCAACATACCATCTTCTACTAGCTGCAGGCTGTTTCATTAGATATTGAGGTCTGCAAACAGGGAGAACTAGATCTGTGAGCACTGGAGATCCAAGCTCTTGCCTTTCTACAGGCGAGTCCATTGTGAATGCAGGCTGTAAACAAGGCAACTTCATAGGGCAAATAAGAATGCTATCAGTGTGCTGAGAGCCTCTGCAATGCTTGCTCACCATTTATTCTGGATGTAACTCATGGCTGGAGCTGGAGTCACTGCTTTCGCAGGAATTAAAATTGAGTATTAATAGTTACGTATTCATACCGGAAGTGCATCACAAAGCAGACAGACAGATACGGCTCCTGCCCTAGAAATTACAAAGGCTCTTATCCTGAAAAGATTTACTCTATTCACGCAAGTAACCCTGCAGGACTGGGGTCTTATTCAGCCTTTCATCAGAAACTGAGCTTATACGAATAGCACATAGATAACGCCTTCACTTCCAGTAGCAAGTCATTCATTTTATATCATTGTTCTACCACTAATTTAGCTGTAGTGTTGCTAAGAGGATTTCCAATATATTAAAATGTTATCATTATTAAAATAATACACACAATTGCATTTGAACATTATACTGTCTAGTCCAAAAAATACAGCAGGAGATCCTCTCCATGTATTAGGAAATCTCTAACTTACCACTATCAAGCAACAATGTTACCCAGCGGAGAGTATGAAATTCTGTTCAAAACCTCCTTCATAAACCATTCTTTATGTAAGAGGGAAATTTATTCTGGCAAGGACAGAAAAATCTGCCTGTGGCAAGCTAAGAATAAGTATGAATTCCTGTTGCTACAAATATAAAAAAAGGAAAAACAAAGATACTTGCTATTTGACAAAGACACAAAGAAAAAGTTTCTTCTTTTTGATTAAATCACAGAAGATTGTTCTAGACAATCTTCAAACTGGTTTTACTAGTGTTGTTCCAGAAAGCATGTGATAACATAAACTTTACCAATGTAAGTCACCATCCTACCACACGCTATAGCACTAGAAAACATTGGAAGTCTCTTTGTAACTGCTTGTGTGTGTGAGATGTCACATTCTGGCAAATGTCTCAGCAGGGAACAGGTTAGCAGCACTCTAAACTGCAAGCCCCATCATTTCTACATTACTTTAATAGTGATCAAACATCAGGAAACCAAGAAAAGCATCTATTTCATAAATACCCTCATGACCCACGTACCATTATTAACAGTTGGGCAATTAAATAAGCTTCTTTAGAAAGAGGAGGATATTTAAATGGCAACCAATATTTTGAATTAGGAAATTTTATTCTACACTCAACATCCAGAAGTTCCCTCTGTGCCATTCATTACTGTGATTTTTTTCAAGCTCTGACTTTACTGACATGCATCTTTAAACTGTCTGTTCACTGAAGGACAAAATGAGATCATTAGTTACTGGATTTCAGTGATCCAGGCAGCATATTTAGACACTGCATAGATTTTGCCTATACATTACACTTTGTGCATGAGATGCAGCAGATTTTGTGGGGTGTCCCTGTTCTAGCTGTATCCGGGTTTGGTCGCGACCCGAAATGACTCAGACTTGTGTGAACTATTATACGTGTACATCAGTAAAGAATTCAGTGGTATTTCAGTGAGGTACCAGTATTGCAGCTCAGGGTGGTATTTCCAGTATTCTTTACAAAGGATGTTCTTCACCATTGACCAGAGCAATTGCTGGCTCACTTAAGGCTAGATATGAAAGTGCTTCCCTATTTCAGACAAAACATGTCAAGAAGTGAAAAAATCAAATGTTTACTGACTCCCTCATTCTCATGTATTGTAGCGCTACTACATTTGCTCAGAAAGATAATTTGACAGTTTGAAAAAATGGCTGCAGTAGAAGCATTTGCCAGAATAAAAAGCATCAAATCAAAAACATTTGTTGAAGTGGACCAAGATCAAACGATTTATCAAGGGCCTCCAAGTTTAGGTTTGTCAAAGAACTGTAAAATATTTCTGTTAGTAAAAGAAAGAAAGCATCTTTTACCATCGAGAATAATGTTAGCAAAGCATATTCAACCCGCTCAGGCAGAGTTATGATAAAAACCCTGTTCTCCTCTGGACATGGAGACCTTCAATCTGTCACTGTAGAATTTGATAAAAATGTTCCGAGAACTGCCAAAAGGTTCAGATTTAATTATCAGTGGAATCAACAGAAAGAAAGATTGCAGAAAATTATGAGTTCTACATCATTTAAGTTTTCTGATTGCTGACTTCTGGGCTTCAGAGGCAGCCTGCATTACCTTCTAAACTCTATTTCATCTGGTCTAGAAAGAGTAATTCATTTCTACTCTAGAGAACATAAAACTGTCACCACTTCAAAGTATGTTCCACAGGCCTGGATTTACTGGGGAGAGCAAGGAGTTGCATCTGCCCTTGTTTCTATCATGCAGAACACCAATTAAATGAACGATGCAATTCTTCATTACAGGATTTTCAGCTACTCAGTGCATGCCCAAGAACCAAGAAGAGATACGGATTTAGCTCTACTTATGAAACGAGAAAGCACATTATATCTGCTCCTTGGGAACAACCAAACAATTTTTAATCATGACTTGGATATAAATGGAGTAGGATTGCCTTAAACTTTCTGCCAGGTAGCAGGATGACAAATCACTTATTTGGTCTGAGAACTCAAACTGGAAAGACGAAAAGAAAAATCACCAAGAGTTCTGCAATCCTCAAGGTACTAATTTGTTTCTCTGAAAAAATCAGATGGGATATTCAAAATACCACTACCACAAGTATCAAGCCTCAGGAGTAAATGTACTACTGTTTAAATGGTTTGCAATAAAATAACTTTAAAAAAAAAAAGAAAGTGTTTGGGTGTTAGTCTTTATTTATTGTGCATTGCACTGAAAAGAACTCTAAAAGCATGATACATTAAAGGCATTTCATTTTTATTTGTGAAATACTGTTAAGACATTTATCATCTTTATTAAGAAAAAGAACCTGCAAAAAAAGGACAGGAAAAATGTATACTTCTAGCTGTACTAGCAAGTAAATACCCTTTTTTATATCTGACTTGTGTTTCCACATTGCTTAACAATTCAAATGTGCATAGTAAAATGGCAATTTTTTTCTTTGCATTTCTTTAAATTCCTGTAGAGCAACATAAGTTGCTACACAAGTAGACAACTGAAGCAGCCTTACATATGTGTGTCCTACAACTTCACCTGCCTGCACTGCCTCAGTAAGAAGTCCAGCTCCTTCCCTGGTGCTGCAGGATCATACAGCATCCCATGGCGCCTACAACTTATCTCCACATTCTGTAAATCATCCTCCTCTTAGGCTGTTCCCATAACCTGCTATATATCTTGCTTAAGATCTTGACAAGGCGTAGTCTGCGGGTGTATGTGCTCCTGGCAAACCAGGTAACCACCCTCTTCCATACTGGGGCCAGTTGCAGCCATTTTGGAAAATTCAAGCCCTCCATCAAGTTTGAATTAGAAATTGTACAACAGGTTCAAAAGTTAACGAGAGAAACACCAGTGAGCACACAGTACAGTGGCCTAAGTCTCATTTCCTTAAAACCAGGCTAAACAATATGCAGGATTATTTTTTTCATTAAATATTTGTCTGGAAAACTAGATACTGATGAAACCCTTAGCACGTCATGGACTTTCATTGCCATGCTACTAATGTAAATCTCACATTTATATACAACCAGGATAAATCAGCTTCTCTTGAGATAATAAGGCCTATTTACCATGTTTTTTTCACTTCCTTGAAATGAATCAATTAGTGAAAATATTATTTTATGTAAAATTAGTCCACTGAGAACTGAACTAAATCATCAATTCCTGTCACATGAAATACCATCTCTAAATGTCAAATATTCATCCTGGTAAGATACTGATCACTTGGGCTGGATTCAATCTGAATTAAAATTGAAAACATTTCTGTTCCATTACACGCACCCTGATCAAACCGTCCTTCCACAGAGGCATTTTTTGATGTTAAAAAGAAACACAACAAAGAATGTTTCCTTTAAGTCTAATACGTCAGAAATAATAAACACTTCCTTTCTTTCCTTACTGCCCAATTTTTGAGATACCAGCGCATATTCCATGTTGAATGATTTAATGATTTTATCTTTGTGCCTAGTGAATTAAAGCGTCCTCTGTAAAACCAGTATGTATCATTTCACATGGTTTGGCAAAACTGGCATCCTAAACCCAGAAAATTCTAACTCTGTTTACCACAGCATCCCTAACAGTCCATCTCCTCATTCTTCTATTAAGCCTCCCCCTTGGGCTTAAAACCCAAAAGTTGTAAGAAACCTATCTATGTATTAGGCATGCAGTCAGATCACACCTACACAGTACTCCAAATTCTTGGATCCATTAGAGGGTGTGTTACACTACCAGGGAGTCATCTCCCTTCTGAAGCAATACAGTAAAGGCATCAAAATATGTATCTTAATGTTATGGTATATAGATGTGGACTTACGATTAGCTTTGTAATAAAAACATAAGATTCAGAATAATTCTCTGCTGACCTGTGCCGCAGAATAAACTAGATAGCACTATCACCTTTAGACCTGCCTATCTCAAAGGAAGGTGACATTTTAGTGGGTATAGATGGAAATGGAAAGTCCAAGGTAGATGGAAGGCAGCTTTTCTTTCTCTGCAGAGCTCATGGCTGTTACAATTTCCCCAAACTGGAAGGGAGCGAGAAGGATGACAACGTAATCCTTATTAACTTAACTATAGGAATACTGTAAATGTCGGAGGCTAACTGTGCTGAAGTTCTGATCATCTGTTTTGCATTTCTATAATAAACAGATTTCTCCAATTAAATAAAACATGGAATTTTAGGATTTTGGATGACCTCAACTGACAGGGAAGAAAAGCAAGATAATCTCTCAGGGATTTAAATGGGCCCATGTCATAAATGGTACCATGTCATGGAAAATGAGATTAGGATTGTTAGGAAAACACTATGAGAGCCCTCCTGATTAACATTATGTATATTATGTCAGTCCACAGAAAGCCCAGTGAGACAGGGGCTCCATTAAGCTATCTGTGTCATGTCACACAGCACATCACGGCTCAGCCTGTGGGAAGCTTCCACTCAGCCTGTGGCTTTTTTTTTTTTCTGATCCAGAAGATGCAAAGCAGCTGACTGGAAACAGCATCCTGTACTATTTGTATTTCCAGCCTCTGACGTCAACAGTGACCATGTCCTCCTAGGTTTCCCCTTATTTTATGAACTCAGAGAAGGTCATTCATCTTTCCATATCACAAAAGTACTACAAGAACAGATGTATACTGTTTAGGAAACTTGCTCTCTCAAGCGTGGTGCTTTGAACCTTGGCCTCCCCAGCATGGTCCCTTGAAAGCAAGGAGCCTATGTTTGGTTTTTGTTGCAAAGCTGATGAATTATATGATGTGCAGCATCTAGATTTGATTTACCATTTGCTTTTGTCCTCTGAGGAGCACACATGCATCAGCCATATGGTTACATATTAAGGCTAAGCTTTAAAATCAAACGTTACATAAGACACAATGACTTTAAAGGAAACTTACCATTTCACTTTTAACACCATCAAAAGACAACATATCTCCCTTTATACCACTGTCAAACTCCATTTCTGTTTGTGTCAAGGCAGAGTTGTGCCTCACAGCTGGCTGAACCATGCCTGGTAAACTTTCAAGCCTCCTGCAAGCTCTGGCCTGGCCTAAGTGGATAGCTTATGAAATCAGTCTATACTGCCCAAGATAGTAGGCTAAAAGCCAAAAACAGCCTTAGAAAAGAAAATGATGAATACCCCATGTTCTAAAGATTGATGGACTTCAATACATACTTATATTTCCCCAAAATTAAGTTAATTCCTTCAATGTTTAAAGTGTTACTAAACATTATTCACACTGAAGCCCCTTTGCACAACTGACACACTGGAAGAAATCTTCTCCACAGCCAAGATATCATTTTTACTACAAGTGAGAACTGGCTTCTCCATTCTATTTCAGATCCCTCATTACTAGGCTAGAAATTAATTTCTTACCTTTTTTTGCTTACATGGTAATTCTCAAAAATAAATCAGGTGATGAAAAAACAAAATGGTACAAATTTTGCAATGTTTTGTTTCATTGTCCTTAACAAGTCAGCACTTGCCTATGAGTTACAAACTCATGCACCAAACACATTGCAAAAATATAACTTCTCCACCTGGAGAATGAATTTAGAGATGTAACAACTTTTTGACAGTCAGTAAATTAAGGTTTTATGAAGGGAATTTATCCTGTATGCTACACATTCACTGTATCAAACACTTCACAGTACCCTACAGAATTAATTTACTGTAACAAAAATGTAACAATTGGGGGAGGGGGGGGGGGATACATCACTAATGAAGATGATGAGGATTTTATGTGGATGAGAATGTCTACAAGATCAAAATGTTAACAATGTTTACAAAATATTAAGGAAGTGCCTGCTACAAGACCAACACAGTAAGATCTGTACAGACTGTTGACGTGTCTTTGCTTACTTATTTTTAGGGTGGTTGTTTAAGAATTTTTTATTGTTTTCTTTCCTGGCCTACTTCCTGTAACTATGTATTTTTGATGAAAAAAAGAGGTTGAGTATACTTTTTAAGGGTTTATATTTCAATTCATTAACAAAGATTACAGAGAAGGCTAGTCAACTCCCCAAAAAGGCTGGTTTCCATTTGCCCGAGTGGTCCAATCTGCCCATTCTTCTACTTTTTATTTGGTTTTTTATTAAGGAAAATCTGCAATCAAACACAGCAGGCCATGTTTTTCTCAAATCTAATTTCTGCTGTGCTATTTCTTTTTCAAAGCTTGGAAAATTAGAGAGGGAAATAACTCCCCAACTCCCATGACTATTCAGTATGGTTTTAAGAGAACCCTGACCAGATGAAACTCATTTCACTAGACCACAGTGTTCCCTAGAAGCAAACTACATTTCTGAAATTCACATTATCAGATAATTGCCAAGAAAGCTACATTTAGCAGAAAACAAAGAGGAGAAAAAACTTGCTGTGATTCAGATGGACATGGTGACAGATTCATTGCTAAAAGTAAGGCATATTCAAACTGGGAATGCTTTTAATAGACTTTTTTCACAGTTAAGTCTATTCAACTACGTGAGACTCTAGGACAGCTGGGAACCAGCAAAAATACAGTAAGAGACTGAAATGCTACGTTCAGTTTTAATTGACACATCACAAAATCTGGAGGTCTGTTCTGTATATGCAATGCCATCCAAGAAAAATATTAGTATTTCATGAATTCTCATTCTTTTAAGGTTAGAATCCTGTTGTGATTGGCTCTGCTGATTTGGCATCCTTAAGATGGAAAATCTAAACTTCTGGTCTTCTGTGTCATACTATAATCAACACTATTATTGCTTTGATTCCAAAAGATGTTTTATCTTTCAAAACCAAAGCTATTTCATAATTATGGATTTGCTTTCAGATTAGGAAATCCACTAAGCAGCCTTTTACCTGGTGTCCTGGTTTAGCTAGGATAGGGTTAAGTTTCCCCAGCAGTTGCGGGGGGAAGCTCTAGCCAGGTTATTCAATACCATGCTGATGTCACGTCCGGGCGCCCAAGCGTGGGAGCACGGGAGAATCGGTGAACGCGTGTTTTGTTGCGATCGCTCTCCTCACTGCTGTATCGGTACATATCTTGCTCTGATCATTGTTATTACAGTTACTGTTATTGTTGTTGCTTGTTTTGTTGCTGTTGCATTGTTGTATTAAACCTCTCCTTATCTCAGCCCTGTATTTCACTCCCTTTGTGGGGGAGGGGCAGTGGCCGCGTGGTCTGAGACCCCGGCAGGGCCTAAACCACCACACCTGGATAGGAAACTGATATTCTAAAGTTAGATATTTTAGCTCTGATACTCTGATGAGCTCAAGTTGCAGACAAGGTCTGGTATTTCAGGCAGCCTACTGCCTAAAACTATAAAACACAGTTGTAAAAGCACTGTTGCTTTTGAATAATCCTAGGAAAAGGAAAGACAGAAGGAATATCTGGAAATGAAACAGGCCATGTACATGCTGATTTCCTAAAAAGTCAAGGTTTGCATCCTAGCAACAAATCAGCATGTGCTTCCCCTGAACTATACAGAGACATCTAAGTGGTTCTGCCAGAGTTAGCCTTATTAGTGTAGCAGGGTCAGTGGTGAAGCACAGCTAATTAGTCCTGATACTCACAGCTGCTTTTTGATAGTTACATTCCAGCCTGCCCATCCACTTAAAAACTATTAGCAGTCTCCATTACAAAGGACATTTCCTTTTCTGCTCCTCTAGAAAACAATCAGTTGTCTACAACGCCATACTATTTGGCCTGAACAACTGCCTAAGGTGCTAAGTGACCACAAGCACATCAAAGCTAGCCACTGCTGCTATTGCTAAAGCCATCCTCTTCAGCTTTCTAACCCAAAAGTCACAGAATCACAGAATCATCAAGGTTGGAAAAGACCTTGAAGATCATCCAGTCCAACCATTAACCTAACATTGACAGTTCTCAACTACACCATATCCCTCAGCGCTATGTCAGCCTGACTCTTAAACACCTCCAGGGATGGGGACTCCACCATCTCCCTGGGCAGCCCATTCCAACACCTAACAACCCGTTTCTGTAAAGAAATACTTCCTAATATCCAGTCTAAACCTTCCCTGGTGCAACTTGAGGCCGTTCCCTCTTGTCCTGTCGCTTGTTACTTGGTTAAAGAGACTCATCCCCAGCTCCCTGCAACCTCCTTTCAGGTAGCTGTAGAGGGCGATGAGGTCTCCCCTCAGCCTCCTCTTCTCCAGACTGAACAACCCCAGTTCCCTCAGCCGCTCCTCGTACGACATGTGCTCCAGACCCTTCACCAGCTTCGTTGCCCTTCTCTGGACACGCTCGAGTAATTCAATGTCCTTTTTGTAGTGAGGGGCCCAAAACTGAACACAGTAATCGAGGTGCGGCCTCACCAGTGCCGAGTACAGGGGTAAGATCACTTCCCTGTCCCTGCTGGCCACGCTGTTTCTGATGCAAGCCAGGATGCCATTGGCCTTCTTGGCCACCTGGGCACACTGCTGGCTCCTGTTCAGCCGGCTGTCAATCAACACCCCCAGGTCCCTCTCTGACTGACAGCTCTCCAGCCACTCCTCCCCAAGCCTGTAGCTCTGCTGGGGGTTGTTGTACCCAAAGTGCAGCACCCGGCATTTGGCCTTATTGAAGCTCATCCGGTTGGCCTTAGTCCATGGCTCCAGCCTGTCCAGATCTCTCTGCAGAGCCTCCCTACCCTCGAGCAGATCAACACTGCCACCCAACTCGGTGTCATCTGCAAACTTACTGAGGGTGCACTCGATCCCCTTGTCTAGATCATCAATAAAGATGTTAAACAGGAGTGGCCCCAAAACCGAGCCCTGGGGGACACCACTCATGACCGGCCACCAGCTGGATTTAACTCCATTCACCACAACTCTTTGGGCCCGGACATCCAGCCAGATTTTTACCCAGCAAAGCATGTGCCCATCCAAGCCGCGAGCAGCCAGTTTCTGTCCCAAATTGGAATTTGTTATGCTCATCATGACTGATTTGGAATTGATAAAGGAAAATATCTGAAGACTTTTCTAAAGTCACTTTACTCTCAAAAAATCTTCTTTTTTTTTTTTTTCCTCATCTCAAACACTGCTTATACCAAAGTCTGTCTTGAAAATCCCCCTTCAGAGATCATAGCTGTAGGTGGGAGTTGAACTGTACTGCATTCTTGACAGATCTAGCTAGACATCTGAAAGCAGCCATAAACACTGAGGAATAAAATAAGGCTTTGCAGCAGTGTCTTCTTGGATGCTCTAAGTGTAGAGTGTTTAACTAGCTGCCAATTTGAACCTTAAAAAAATGTGTATAAAGTCTCCTGTGTTTTATAGAAATTTACAGAAATTGCTCTTACGGAGTTCCCCAATACATCAGAAATTATTTTTCACACCTTTTAATTGCGATCTCTTGGCCATCCAAGAGATGCATACAGTCTGCATCTTAACTCCTCCCCACATTTAAATAGAGACAAACAGAACTGTTTCAGCTTTTTTTCCAAATTTTAATTTGGAATGTTAGAATTTGAATTAAATAAAAAATAAAATCTACTTTTTCTCAGTGAAAAGAGAATCAGAAGATAAGACAGATGAATCTTGGTTAGAAATATTTCAGTATTTTCTTTTTTCATCCTGAAAAACATATTGGAAAACCATCCCTTTCAGTGATTTTTTTTTTTTCCTTTGACTTCTGCTACTATTTACTTTGCAAGAAAAATCTTCTACTATGTATCTTCCAACTGAAGGACAAGAAACTTATGCCATTTTTCTCAGTTACTAACCATGGGACTTTCCCTGAGTATTTTCCAGAGATACTATAAGAACCTATTTCTTTCCTGGGTAAAAGAAGAGACAACACTAATATAAAGTCAATAAAAATCACCTGTAACTGTAACTTCTACTTACTCTATGGATCCTCACTTACTTTAATATCATTTTGTGATATGTTTGGCTGTATGTTTCGCTTCTCTGTGCAGGCCTTTGAAATAAACTGGTTTATGCAGCTTCACTGAATGCCAAGTGGAGGAAGCAGAATCTAGGAGAAAGCTCACCAGTACTTTTCGACAGCATTTTTATTAAAGGAGCAGTAAGTAATGTCTCCTGTCACCTTGTAATGTCTCTTAATACAAAGAAGAAAAAGATGCTTAGTTGTCACTAGAGACTGAGAATGTAATTTGTCCTCAGTATTTTCTACAAGAATGACTGCTCTACATCTTCTTTGACTGCTCCATCGGTTTGTAGATTGCTGAAGAAAAGCTTTCTATTTTAGTCCACACATTACCTTGCAAAAAAACCCCATGAATGCTGGGAATAAATAGTATCGAGAATAGAGTCAGCATAGCAGAATATTAATTGTTAAAAGGAACTGCCGATATTCTAAATAAGAATGCACTATCCATCTCTGAATTTTGACAGACAAGAGTTGAAAACTCTTCTGTATTTGTGACGTAGAGAAAAAATGCTAAAGTTTCATTTAGTTTCTGGTTCAACAACTGCTTTTCCAAACCTTCCCCAGTTGAAATACTCCCAGGACTCTGGCAAAAATCACAGAGCCCAGCTTGCAGCAGATGATGACAGCATAACATCTCCCCTCACTTAAAAGACTTTTGTTTACATAGAAGCTCAATAATTCAATAACAACTTGAGTGTGCAGTAAATGAACAAATATGAATAAACTTACAACATGGCAAGAATGGCTTATAAAGACCCTGGGGCAAATACTACAGTTCTAAATCCTTTCTAGCACGTGGGGAGGAAGAAGGGCCCATGATACTAGGAGTCACAGCTTTGCGGGGAAGTGCAGCAGAAGCTGTACGGGACACTGGCGAGAGGCAGAGCAGGTACCTGCCCAGAGGAAGGATTACACTGACTTTTGCAGGCATTGAAAGCCAGCCAGCTCTAGTAACAGAGAGACACATGCATGACACCGAGTCCCAAATCATGCTAAACATAGACACAGTGATGCTGAATCACACTTGAGGGATTAAGCACCTTCTTCCACCACTCCCCTTTCACATCAGTGTGGGGCCAAACTCTTTGTCACCTGAACTATTTCTGATTGCTCTCTAGAGTACCAAGTGCCTCTCCAGCACTCCTACCATTATCTTGTGCTTCCACAACAACAAGCTTTTTTATAGCAGGACATTTGATAACATTGCCCAAACTAGCCCTGACAAAATACACATTATGCACATGAATAGGCTGAATCACAGGTCTGGTTCTGGCAGCTGTATGACAGTGTTATTACAGTACAACTACACCAATGCCTACAGGAAGAAAAATATGAGCAAGAGAAGATTTACCTTTTCTCCATTGATATTAAATACTTTGAAATTACACAGTGAAAATGATGCTTGGCTCTTTGCTATCACTGCAGATGAACGCACACATAAAAATGAAATCCACTGGACCATGCTGTCATTTTTTCAAAGCACATCAGCAAGTTTGGGAGAGGCAAGGAGAAAAGAAAGAATCATCAGCTTATTGCACTTCACACCATGAGTTTCTCACCTACAGTGACCTGTACAACCTGCTGGAATCCACAGGCTGCTCATGGCTCCATTATTAAAAATGTTTATTAAAAATGTATCTCTAGAAATGAGTGATTCTGGCTGTCATCAGGGGGAGTAGTAAGTGCATATTGACATTAGTGCACCCTTTAAAAATCTGTGGTTTAATTCATTCTACAGAGTGCAAGCTTTAAGGACAAGTAAAATGTTGGTCTTTATGGGATTAATTTTGTAGTGAACAAAAATAAGCAGATAAAGAAAGGTTGGCAGCATAATTTAAGACTGCTTTAACAACTATTCCTTCTCTGCTACAAGCACCATTTTCTCTGGATTCCTTGGTCCTCCAGTGTCGAGTTTAATTCCCTTCCCCAAAAATTCTCTCCCTTTCTTCTTATACTTTCATGATGTGAGTATGTCATCTCCTTAGGACACTCAGTATAGTCTACAGGAAGATCCAGCATCACATTTTCCAACTCACACCCTGCCTCCACACCACAGCCCCTTCCACCTCCATTGCTACCACTCTGTTGTACCATAAGACCAGCAGGGCAGGCATCATTTTCACATCTCTTGCCATGGTGCCTACAGCAGAGTCTACTCAACATGTAGTTCAGATAACTGATAAATGATTTAGACAGCACAGTATCCAAGCTCCTTTATCATATTGTAACAGAAACCCATGGTCATGCCATCCAGACTGGGTATGTACGCTAAATGGACTGCCTAATATAGGCAGTTTAACTCAACCATTCTTTCATATATGAACCAGGATCCAGCAGTGCCTCAAGAGTAAATGAAAATGTCAGGATGCAGCACATTGTCCAAGCCAGTCCTGCTAGCTCTCCACAGGCTACTACAGCTCTGTGAGTGCCTATCTCAGTGAAGAATACATAGATACAATATTTCGAATTGCACACTTGGTGTATCTGGCTTGCCATGGCACTGTGTCAAGGTAACCTATGTAGTTTCTCAAAAGGGTTGATTTACTTGGACAGTGTAGCTGTATATAAGTATCTCATGGTGTTCTATTGCAGATGACAGTTATAAGGTCTAAACAGTAGTTTTCACCCTCATCATGATGGCCATATACTCAGCATACACAGATTATAAGTATACAACATACTATACAATCACTGTTGTATAGTTTGTCTTCAAACTCTTGTGTAACTTTGTCTTCAAGTAAGGAATAATCAACACATACCTAGTCTATTATGTGTCTTAAACAATTATTATCCTCATTTATATACACAGGAAGTGATATATTTACACATAGGATCTAAACTAAACTAAAAGGCCTGAAGTTACAAACCGAGACTGTGGTGCAGGTGGGTATTCACAGACTACTGCCCTCCTCACCAGATAATTCTCACAATGACACTTCTGTCACACAGTGACTAGCAATGCCCTAAGGCACACCAGTTGTATTACAAGAATGATATTAAAATATTCTTGATAATAAAAAAAGAAAACTATATAAACCAGCAGGAAAAACATGTAAATGATGTCATGCTTTAAAGTGAAGAATCCCTCTTAGTGAGAAAGGTTATTCATATTGAGTCAGACCTTTCAGGATTGCAACTGCTTCCATTTTCCTACCTTCTCATATGACATTGCTATAAAGTTTTTATTATTTAGTATAGTCTATCACTTGCTTTGGTTTTGTAAATTTCTATTGCATTTTAGAAAAAACAGTTCATGTAAAATACCATACAATGTCATGGTTTTCAGAACACCATTTATTCCAGTTATGCCTTTAAATGGACAATTTCTCTCTCACTTCATGACAGGCTGTATTTTCCATATAGAGAGTTTGGCTTATATTTGGTATTTCATCCTTCCTCCTGAGTGCACTGAAGAAAGGGGTCAGAAGCATGAGAAACCAAAAAAACCCCACACGAACATGTTGGTGTGCATTTCTGTAAACCATCCTATTCCTTGGAAAGCAATTAGATGTCAGGTCCTTGAAGAAGGCTAACACACACATGCTGAAGGATTCAAAATAAGCAAGAAATACTTGGACGATGCAGCCTACAAATACAAACAACACCCTGCTACCTCTCATGGTTTAACATATCAAACCAGAACAACATGAGAAATATAAGAAGAAAAATGAGAAGAAAAAAAAAGTCATTATATATAGCAGCCCAGCACTGTTCAGCTGTATGAACCTTGTAATGTAGTGCTGCAAGATTTGAATTTTATGCAGCATTCACGGTATTTCTACAGTCTACATAACACACTGAAGGCTACGTTTTCAAAAGGAAAGAAACCCCCTACCAAACTGCATGATCAGCCATCCCTAAGCATGCTAAACATAAAAATACATATATTCACACACACAACTGTATAAAATCAAAGCTACTTCTGTTTTTCTAATGTATTTTTTCTTTTTCATATGAGACTTTAAAAGTGATATTTGGTTATTGCCTGCCAAAAGAAAATCTAGTGAACCTTAGCTGAAGCATTCCTTAAACTCTTTGGGAATTCATGTCTCAGACCTTCTTTTCAGTCCTGTTTAAATCTTCTCTATGTGGCTGGAGTATTTGATTGTTTACTAGTCTTAGCATTCACAAAAGCCACAGTCTGGAACATGACTTGCAGCCAAACATGCTCTTTGACAACACCTGTAAGCATAAAGCCCAATGACTTAGTTGGCTCAAAAAAAAAAAAAAATACTCTTCTGTTTTACTGTGGTCCAAAAGGTCTTTAAAATTACCTGTCCTCTGGAGACCTCAGGGAAGTATAAATGGTAAATTATGATGAAAAGATACAATGACCAGCAATTTTTCTTTTTCTAGATAGAAAAAGCCTTTTATTCAGTACGTAACTGCTGGTCTAGTAATTTCTTCAGTGATAAAGAACTGAATGGTATTCAACCAATGCCAGAATTACCAGGTTTTACTTAGCAGATAGTCAAACACAGGAGCTGATTGCAGGCCCTGGAGTCTGCTTCCCCCACAGCTGGACACAGCACTTGTCTCCTGAGAAATTACTTGGGGAAGCCAGCAGGCTTTAGAACAGACTGTTCTTAAATGCAAAGACTCTGGTATCTTATAAACAACATATTTAAAACACAGGATCAGACATATTTTATTATTGTAAAATTAGGAATTCTTCACATATTTGTACACAGCAGATGGACTACTTCCTCAGATGGCATAGATAAGGCAAACACTTAGATGTAAGAACACATAAAGCCTTACCAAGGACAGCAGAGCATGGTTGAGTTTCACTCCAGAGCAACATCAGAACAGCAGATTTTAATCTAAGGCAGCTTTTTCTTAAATGTAATTGGATTATCTCTGTCAGTGACGTTTCTCTTACGAGGAAGGAAAGAACACAAAGTCTTGTGAAGTTTTCCATGGCAAAGGAACTCCTGGTCCCAATATCCAGTGCTGCTGTCCCAACTGGAGCAGAACTAGTTGGCAATGAAGGCCAAGTGCTGCATAGCCAGGTGTACTTTCAGTCTCAAAACACTGAATCTTACATTTTTTGGGCATCTCTTTGTTATGATCCCAGCCCAAAACTGGCTAAATACAAGGTAGAAATATTAAACCATGTAGCTGACTCCCAAGAATGAAATAGTAATGTCAGAGAGCTTTTCCTGTTGGTCTTTGAAGAGACTGATCAAAACCTACAGTAAATCTGAAACTGAATCATATTTTTACTATGCAAAGAGAATTGATCAGCAACATAAAAATAGGACAGCAAAACAGTAATTTTTCTCCATTACAGGAATTGTATCACCCAAAATAAACAACTTCTTCATATCCACCAGCTGCATGGCAGAGTTGTTTCCAAGGCTGACAACTGCCTGCACTATTTACGTAATTTAGAAGTCTGAAGTATTTATCCTATTAAAATCCAGCATGTGGTAGAGGTCTGATTTTGTTTGAACAGGTCCAAGGCACAGGCTAGACCAAGAATGAGTTTTTTTTCCCTAATGCTAATGGAAAAAATATTATTTTATTGAATTTCTAGCAAGTAATTGTTTTACTTAAAATAACAACTCAGGAAGCACTGGAAGTAACAGTTTGATAGTGAGACAAATAAATTGCAAAAGAAGTATTTCCAAACAAATTTAAACACACTGTAAATTTCTTATTTTATTTGATCTTCCTTAGTCATCTGTCATTCTTATTATGCTTCTGTGTACTTTTTTCTGCATGTACCATATTTGTTTTCAAACCAAAACACTCCAACAAAATTAATGAAACAAGATATTCTAACTGAACTTTTTAAGTGTAGATTGGCTAAGTAAGGATAATACTCGTTTCATATTCAGAAGGACACATTTTTGCAACCTTCTCCATATTTACTTTTATTTTAAAAACACCAGAATTGCAGTATTGCTGTTTTATATAAAACATGCAATGAAAGTTTAAACTACTGTTGTGCCAGGAAATACTACAGCTTTAATATTTACTTTTCTGTATAATCCTATCAAAATTTCTGTGCAACCTCCCTGTTTCCAAATCTGAACACGTCTCTAGCAACTTTGGAAGGATGGGGAGAATCAAGAGAAGTGATAAATCTTCTTATTTCCTCATCTAGTTTGCTGTCTAATCTCACTGCGTATAGAGAACTCATCCTTATTTTCTACAGTTCACAAAAAGAAGGTAAACTGTAAATCCAACAAAAAACATCTGTGGTTTTGCCTACCATCCAAAGGGAATTTTAACTGTTAACTATACAGGACTATTCCCCTAACTATTCCCCTTTGGCTAACTATTCCCCTTTGGCTTCAAGAAGCTAGGTTAAAAGACACATCTCCAAAGGAGAAACATATATGCATGTATATATATATATACACATGCACACATGCACATACATACCGTACTTTCCTGCACTTCTAAAGAGTTGAAGAGCAGTAACTGTTCAAAGCGTAGGCATCTTACATAATACACATCTCAACTCTCAAATCACTTAGAGATACTGATACAGTATTTGGGACCAGCAGTTCTACTATTTTAGTGGGAAACACCTCTTAAGACGTTCTTTCAAAACTGAAGAAACTTTGATAAACTGTAATAAAAATCTCAAAGGTAAGAAGTCTAGGCTTGGAAGACACAAAGAAAAAATAGCTACAGCATACAATTTACAAAATAACAGGGAGCATGTCCATTGGTAGGTACATTTGCAAAATCATATTTAGAATCTCTGAACTCCAACATCCACATTTTGATTCCACATGTTTAGAAGTAAAGCTTACATTTGGTCCAGTGAGAGCACTCCTATTTCAACCTGGTGAGCCACACACTTGTCCTCATTTAAACATAAGAAAGCTCGTGTCTGAAATGTTTTCATGTATGCACATGCAAATTATTAAAACTCGTATAAGATTAAATGTCAATGCTTTCATGGTTAATTGACACATTATCTAATATTTATTTCTACAATTTCATTGCCCTCTAGTCCCTGCTCATTTTGCATTCTGAAGGAGAGAAGGGCAGTTTTTCAGCTGACCTAATGAAAACACTGCCATGACAAATGAGAAACCAACCTGTGTGCAGTGGAGTCCAGCTGGAGAGAATGCTAATTCTCTGCCTCAATACTGCCTTCAAAGAGATTATTCAAGCCTCTCTCTGACATGGAACACAGTGATCAGCCAGCAAATGCTAGAGATGAAAATAACGTTTCTCTGTTTTAACAAAAAGGTGAACTAAAAAAGGCAGTCACTCATGCCCTGAATGTTTACTATTAGCAATAAACAAAGTGACTATCTTTAATGCTTATGCAGTAACTGTCATTGATAGGTGTGTTACTGTAGATTTTGGAATTATTATATCAGTATAATTTATCTATATGAGGCAAAAAGGAGGAATAAAATAAGCAACAGGAATTTGATGTTTAAAAAAAAATAAAAATTAAAAGTTACCTGTTACTGAAATCTAGGAACTGCCTGAGAAATCTGGGAAACAAATTTAAACTATAATTTTGCATACACTACACACATTGAAGCTCTGAACTTACTGTCCTTTTAAAGTGAGCGAGTGATTTACAGAATTCAGGTATCAGATACTGCAAAAGCACAAGGGTAACTGCAATGAAAAAAATGTGGCTCAGCCCCACTTTATCAAAGATGTGTGAATGGACCAAAGTCAGCAAATGAATCAAAAGACTAAACCTAATGAAAGTCTTGTTAAGATGACAAAATGTATCACTGGAGAAATGACTCAGAATTTCTGAATTTTCACCTGCAGAAAAACAAAGTATCAAACTGCGGCACAGGAAGTAACCTACACCACCATCTACCCCATCTAACACATTAACAAATACTAACCTTTGTTCATGAACAGTAGTCTTAACATATTTTAAACTTACAGTAATTAGTGACATAGAAAAGTCAATATATTTTGTTGTAGTCTCAATTTAAAAAAGGTCTTAATGAAAGCAGGCTGATGTTATCTGCTGTAGGAATATTTATAAATAAAATCATGACTATGGTGTACTCTGAATGAAGCAGAATATTACCCAGTAATAGTCAAACCTGGCAGGGCCTTCCATGACTTATGAGTACATAACGATATAAATATCAAGCTTTCATATAGTGCTTTCTATCAGCAATATCAAAGCACTTTAGAAAAAGAAGCATTGGTATTTCCATATTACGTGCTGGGAAGTCAGAGAAAAATAATCTGACAGAGTTAAACATCAAGAAAAGACGAATGCCATTTCTATGCACTGAAGATTTTATGTAGTTATAGGCAATCATTCATCAAATTTTATAAGTATTTAATCTCTTGTTAGAAAACAAAAAGACAAAACTAATTCAAAAAACAAGATCTGAAGTATTTAATGGCATTGACAACTTAATGGCAAATTTAAACATGCATCAGCATCTGAAAGTAGGATTTTTAAAATTATACTTGCATTTCTTTGTTTGGTCATGATAAATTAAACCATAAATACTCAAATTATGAAAACTGCTACAATTATACTGAACTCTCTTCTGGGGTCCTACTGCATAGAAATGTGTCGTGCATCTAGAAATATAGGCAGATTAGATTTCTAGTGAGATTTTTTATCTGTAGAATTGATGTTATTTGGAGTAGTAAAATTGTGATGCATTAATTTCAGCATAGCAATATGGGGCTGTGAGTCATAGTAAGAAAAGGTCTCAATTTTATCACTACATGCCACTGATCATGCTGGCAAAGGTACTCATTATTTTGCACGGAGTTCAGAAATCATTTAAGTGACATTTTTTCCATTTTACTTAAACTTCTCTCATACCTTTCCTATTTTACTTAAAAAATAAAAACAGGCATGTCTTATAGAAATGAAAACGATTTTAAAGGCTTCATACACAATCACGTAGTGTGTTCAAGAGAAATCACACCCATGAAGGGTATTCCTTTGTAATTCAGTACGGTGACAGCAAAGAGTAGGTGTCATTCTAACATAAAGGTAGATCTATACAGTGGCAGTCAGAAGATGCTATTCCTATGAACAGCATTCAGACTATTCAGTATATGTAGACAACAATTAATAAAATAATAACTTATGTGCCACTGGCCATTCATGTGGCATAACATTTTCAGTGCTGGTTCACTCTGACACAGTCCTTGAGTTGTCAAGCAGTAACTTTCACCCCATCACAAGGGGCCTTGCAGAACTTCTGGAGGGCTTTAGCAGTTCATTCCACTCTGTAAATATTGTAGCTAATGCTGGGGAAAGCAGCAATACACATGATGATGCAACTAAGAAGTTAGGTCAACTCAAATAATTTCTTGGGGAAATCATATTATTTTTCAGTACAGAATGCTTGAAATATATATTTTTTTATTTATACACACACACATATATGTATTTCCTGACAGGTGCACTGCAGTATCCTCAAAAAAAAAATAAGCTCAAACTGAAAGACACAGTCTGGAAAGGAGATAGGGGAAGAAAGAAAACCAAACATAGAGCTTCATCTGATGGGTGATCTGTAAATTAACAAAAGCCAAACCCTTTCAAATGTGACTTATTAATGAGCAATGTTTAAAATTTCATTTTGACTAATGGAAAAGATATTCACACACAACAAATTCTACCAGGCAGAAGGAGGGGACCTAAGAGATGGGGGAGGCTGGAAACAGGTCCCCGCTCAGGGAGGCAGGAAAATCCTCTCCCGACCTCCCTCACCCTCCATGGTGTCCCTTCACAATAGATTCGGGACCCTAGAACTTTTGAGTGAAGAAGAGAAGGAGGAAGAAAATGAGACAAACAAGGAGGAAGACCAAGGTCCACCAAGGCCGGGTCATTCTAGACCAGGTATTAAAACCAGTTCTAAAAAGAACCCCAGAAGAGTCATTGTAGTGGGTGACTCCATTCTGAGGGATGTCGAAGGCCCCATATGCAGACCAGACCCGCTGAACAGGAGCCAGCAGTGTGCCCAGGTGACCAAGAAGGCCAATGGCATCCTGGCTTGCATCAGAAATAGCATGGCCAGCAGGGACAGGGAAGGGATCTTACCCCTGTACTCGGCACTGGTGAGGCCACACCTCGATTACTGTGTTCAGTTTTGGGCCCCTCACTACAAAAAGGACATTGAATTACTCGAGCGTGTCCAGAGAAGGGCAACGAAGCTGGTGAAGGGTCTGGAGCACATGTCGTACGAGGAGCGGCTGAGGGAACTGGGGTTGTTCAGTCTGGAGAAGAGGAGGCTGAGGGGAGACCTCATCGCCCTCTACAGCTACCTGAAAGGAGGTTGCAGAGAGCTGGGGATGAGCCTCTTTAACCAAGTAACAAGTGATAGGACAAGAGGGAATGGCCTCAAGTTGTGCCAGGGAAAGTTTAGGCTGGATATTAGGAAGTATTTCTTTACAGAACGGATTGTTAGGTGTTGGAATGGGCTGCCCAGGGAGGTGGTGGAGTCCCCATCCCTGGAGGTGTTTAAGAGGCGGGTTGACATGGCACATGGGGATATGGTGTAGTTGGGATCTGTCAGTGTTAGGTTAACGGTTGGACTAGATGATCTTCAAGGTCCTTTCCAACCTAGATGATTCTGTGATTCTGTGAAAGAGAAAATCTGTTTATGGAAAGAAGCACCAAGCAATGGTGGAGCAGAACAGAAAGCAAGATCTTGCCTTCCTTCAGTATCACTACCCAAACGAGATGGATCTGAAAAGGTCTCTTGAAGGTCATCAGATTGCGACTGTTTCATACTAACTGCTGGTGAAATGGAGACTGCAGCATTTGGAGATGTGCCACACAGAAGTTTCCAATGTGTAGTTAATGCTAGAAGTTTTCTCCCACAAGTAATTTGTTCTATTTAAACAGCTTGCCTCTTTTGGTCCCTTGTTCATATTTGAGAAATTCCATGCTGTGGTTTAACCCCAGCCGCTCACTCCCTCCCGCCTCTCAGGTGGGATGGGCGAGAGAATCAGAAGGGTAAAAGTGGGAAAACTCATGGGTTGAGATAAGCAAAGCTTAATAGGGAAAGCAAAAACTGCACGCACAAGCAAAGCAAAACAAGGAATTCATTCACCACTTTCCATGGGCAGGCAGATGTTCAGCCATCTCCAGGAAAAGAAGGCTACAGCACACATAACGGTTACTTGGGAAGATAAACACCATCAGTCCAAATGTTCCCACCTTCCTTCTTCCTCCCCCAGCTTTACACTCTGAGCATGACGCCATACGGTATGGAATGTCCCTTTGGTCAGTTGGGGTCAGCTGTCCCGGCTGTGTCCCCTCCCAACTCCTTGTGCACCCCCAGCCTACTCACTGGTGGGGTGAGGTGAGATTGACTCTGTCAAAGCACTGTTCAGCAATAACTAAAACATCCCTGAATTATCAATGGTTTTCAGCACAAATCCAAAACATAGCCCCATACTAGCTACTGTGAAGAAAATTAACTCTACCCCAGCCAAAACCAGCACACATGTATTTTTTAATTCACTACAATGAAGCAAAAGACCACCTAGATGTACTTTTCTCTGTAGACTACAGTGACCGGGTTTGCTAAATGCTTTCCATCAAACAAGCATTACAAATTCATTGCTGGAGCTGCCAATTTAAGCCAGTGTCTGCCCTTTCTGAGAACTGAATCTTAAAGCAGGACATTCCTGTGACAATCCTACTAGAAAGAATAGGTTTTCAGACGTCTAAAATTGTTGAAGTCATTTAAGTATCTGACAGGAAAAAACCCCACATTGCCAGCATTACATATAGGACACATTTCAAGGGCAGAACTGAAAACAACATTTATGGATTGTGCAGACACAGCAGTCCCACAAAAAAATTTAATGAAGGCTTGCTATCTATAGCAAAGGATTTAGAAAACCTGCATAGTCCACCTGACTCCTAAATGTAGTAAATCAAACTCCATAAACTACACAGTTCTTACAGTCTCAGAAACAAAGGGTATCAAATGGTTGTGGAGATTTCCAACCTCTCCCATCAGCCAGATACAGGCGGTGAACTCCATAGCTCCGTTGTATTTAATATCCTTCCCACAGGGCACACAATTCTTGGTGCTGCTACAGGTATTCGAAAAACACTGAAACAATTCATCCAGGAACTGCTGTTAACTGCCCCCCAAAATGCTGCTCTGACAGAGGGCATAATGCTTCACCTGTGGTTCCTCAGGATAGATTCCCTACCTCAAGGCATCTTGCCATGTCACATGGTACGTGTCTCATTCTGTATGTTTCCAGAGTTTACTTCTTCAGAACATTCCTATGCTCTGTCATCCTAAACATAATAACCTTATATGATGGGGCAGTGGTCAAAGTTCACTGATTTCACATTCTGTATCACAATGAGAAGTAGATAAAGCCTCTGAAACCCCTTAAGTGGACAACTGTTTGCCGATGCATTCCCAGGAACTACTTTCCAATCCAAGACCATTATTAGCTCACTGATGCCAGAGTTCTTCAACAATTTCATCCTCCGTATCTTCAGCCTCACAATCATAAATGTCAGACAGCACTACTAGTCATTATTTATCCCTCGTTATTTTTTCCCTCAGTGGTATTGATGTCACTTAGTTCTGCCAGTTTATTGTGCACCAGTTTCAAACATGGTAATTTTTAATCATCATTTTTAGTTTGATGATTTGTAGTTTCCTATGACTTTACCTTCTATTACAGTTAGGAGAAGCAATAAGTAAAAGCACTACCCTTTCTATTGCTATCTGTTATCTTCATAGCTTTACATTAGCATTATATCATGTCTGTCTTGCCTAGAAAGTCTGAAGAGGTATTGAACCAATTGCTTTGATATATACTAAATGGTCTTTTTACATTATTCATGAGTAATTGTCAAAGCATCAATAGACAGCTAGTAAATCTTCCTGCACCTGTATGAAAAACTGAAAGCTGCAAGACACACAGCACAGTGTGAAGGTAAAAACTGTTTTCTACGTAGAAGATTTACATTTCGGATACACCGAGCTGGATGTACAATGTGTTTCTAGGATGATGTGGAACACTGCTGGTTTGCTTCCCCCCCACAGCAGTTTTGATGGTAGCCATGACAGACATAGCACTAGAGAGACGTGAACCATCCCATGAGCTGCACGTGGCCAAAAAGCTGTAAGTTGACCAATTTTACAGTACTGGAAAGAGCAGATGCAGTGAGGTGGAGAAGCCTGCATTCAATTACTGGTAAAGCAACACAAAGGCACCTTGAGGAAAATGCCCTTTGTCCTTTCCATGACAGCAGAACCAGATTTCATCACCGGAAAAGGATCATAAAATGTCATCCCAGTTCATTCACAAGACATAGTGGAACACAGGTCATGTAAATAATCCCTCTGCTTCCAACCATCTATACCTTTCAGAAATAACAAAAGTAATTAGTCTACAAGGGCCTATCCCACCCAGTTTCATCCTCACCTTCTTTCTCAGCTCTTCAGGATTAGAAGTTGTTCACTGCTTCTGTCTTAAGCCTCAGTAAAATTGACAGTAAGTCTTCCTTACGTAATTTCTACAAGGAAATGCTAAAGCAACATTATGTCATGGGTAGGTCCCTGCCTCTCTGACACTTTCAGTGACTGAAAAACCCACCTGTTTCTCCTCGTTTATAAAGACCTTGACTCTGCTGTGAACAAGCACCTTCAAACACATAACAGGATAGTACTGTTGTCCCTGTGCTCCTGAGAAGGTTTTTTTTCTGCATGAGGCAACAAGGAAGTTTGTTATGGGATACAGAAACAGAATAAAATGACTTGGACCTAGTTTTCAGAAGCAATAAGTAAGACTGACCATGGTAAGCAGAGGTGATGAAAAAGCAATAGCTTTACTTTCTAATGGACACTTGGATAATTAGGCAGGAGTGGAGAACGAAAAACAGACAGCATATTTTGAAGAGGGAGGTACCACTCACTTGATGAGATGGGAGAGGAAGCGTAGGAGGTGGCATGAAACACCCAGTAAACCCAAAGTTGCTTTGGGCAGGGCTGGCATCGGACCCAGGGGGACCACAAGGGAGTGCTCAGTCTCACTAGAAAGACCCAAAAGCAACAATGTACTGAAATCTTGTTGTCCTTATTATTGTCTGTATTATTTGCAGTATCTGATTGAAGAGCAATCCCATCACTGATCATACCCACAGCATCAGTGTCTGCTAATTACACATGCAGATCTCTTCCATGGTGTACATCAGCCTTCACCAGTAATTAGCATATTATCTGTTATCCCCCCAACACTCAAATATGATAGAGGTGGGTCCAGAGAAGGGCCACAAAGGTGATCAGGGGACTGAAGCACCTCCCTTATGAGGACAGGCTGAGAGAATTGGGTTTGTTCATCCTAGAGAACAGAAGGCTCCAGGGAGACCTTATAGTGGCCTTCCAGTACTTAAAGGGGGCCTACAGGAAAGATGGGGAGGGACTCTTTAGGATGAGGGGTAACGGTTTTAAACTGAAAGAGAGTAGATTTAGATTAGATGTAAGAAGAAATTCTTTCATGTGAGGGTGGTGAGACACTGGAACAGGTTACCCAGAGAGGTTGTGGACACCCCTCCCTGGAAGTGTTCAAGGCCAGGCTGGACGGGGCTTTGACCAACCTGATGTAGTGGAAGGTGTCCCTGTCCATGGCAGGGGGTGGAACTAGATGATCTTTAAGGTCCCTTCCAACCCAAACCATTCTATGATTCTATGATTTCCTAGGCTCTACATGATCCAACTGATGACATTTAAACATTTGATCTAAATGCCTATGTTTAGACATCTAAGTGTCTTCATTAGGCTACAACTTCCATTTGTGCTGCAGTAGATGAAGCAGCTCCACCATACAAAACAGCAACACAGAAAACTGGTGATCCAGGTCTCTCTGCATTGTTTTCCATCCAGTGTTCTGCTGTTGAGCATGTTGTAATTCAGTCGGTGCACAAATCTGGTCCTACAGAAAACAAGACTTAAGGGCACTTTGCTGGTATCAGAGGTGCTCAGGAGTGTTCCTGGCAAGCCTGTGAAGATGATGGCAACTTCATACAAGTTTACTGCTTCTTTCCGTGTAATACAGAGTTTGTACTGCTCTGAAAGCCTGTCAAAAAACAAGAATTATGGACTGACTTCTTTACTCCTGGCTGAGAGCAAGGGCTATTTCTATTAAATCAGACTGTAATTGTAAGAAAGAGGTAAGAAATAAAACCAGGATTCAATGTTCAAAAGTCACCCTGTCATCTCTACAATTTAGGTCATAGATCTGCACCTACTCTCAAGACAGAATTCACTTGTGTAACAGTCAAATTTCTCACACTTCATACTCCATCCTGTTTAAGTGTGAAATTGGCTATGGGAACTTCACAGTATTACCTAGAAATTCACTTCCATTGCCATGTTGCAGCTCTACATATTCCCATACAAGAAATGTATACGCTCGTCATTTCAGAAGACAGAGCAGGGCCTCACATATTCTTTAAAAGGACTACTTTTGACACAATGAGACATCTTCAAAACTGGGAGTCACCACACACACACACTCCCACAATTTAGCTTACACTATAGCATGTAGGGAACCTGAGAAGCAAAAAAACTCAACTCCATTGGGCTGAAAGTCAGGTCTTCCAGTTCTTGGGTGAGTGCTCTACAGAAAAAGATAGGTACCTCATCCTCTGACTGTATCTTAAAAAGAAGCAACAGCCAAGACCACTTTGCCACAGGTCTGCTCTTACAAGATGTATGAAACGTTCACTCTCTGAACACATGCAGGAGACTGAACTCTTCAAAGGATTTAAGTGAAGCAATACTTAAACCAAGACTCATCCCATCTAATTATAGCACTTCACAGAGGGGTCCAAGTTATAAGAACAACCACTCTGTGTAGGTTTATTACATAAAGAGTGGAAACAGACAGGCATGTTCAGGCTGTGATTCACATGTTAGGAATGTACCTGGCTGCTAAGAATGGGAATGCTGGAAGATGGAACAAAATCAGTGTAGGAATTGGGAATTATTAGTCAAACACAGAAAATGCCCACCGTATTAGAAACCTCCAGTAAAAGTGGTCAATACCAGAGGTTTTCTGGGCTTTTGGACCTGGGTACCTAAGGTTAGCCAAAGATCTATTTTAGGCAAAGCTCTCATTTGTATCTGTTCTTTTGCCTATTTCTTAAGGCAATACAAAAAGAGTAAGAAATAAAATAACATTTAAATTAACCAGTTTATTACCTGGATTTGCACATAAACATGTAGTAAGTACCCTGTGCTTGGGCTGTCTATTAATCCCTAACACTGTGCCAAGTCTTTAAAGTTTTGAGGACAAATATCAAAACTGAAACATATTATTTTGCCTGCTGTATTGTTACAGACACTCTCAAATAAACAACCAACCACCAAAAATTAAAAATTTATTATTAACACAATTAAATAGCCCTTCCCAAACTACAAGTTTCATTGTCTGTGAGAGAACAGAACAACTTCCTAGGGTTTAACAACAACCCAAAACACAGAAGAAAGCACCACTCCATAGGGTTTAACGACAACCCAAAACACTCTATCACTCACCTAACAATGAGGGCTCTCAACCTCAAGGACCTTCTCAGGGCAGTGTCCTGACCCAAGGCACCTCAAGGAATTCCCTTGGGTGGCATTCCGACCCAAGGGGAGAGTCCTCAACCACAGCATGCTGCTCCAGGGGACAAGCTCAAAATGGCTCCCCCAGGTGACTCCATTTATACCCAGGCCGAATCTGACCTGTAGTCAATAGTTGCTCCTATTGGCCAAAGGCCCCAACTACCGTGAGGCCCCGAGAGCAAAGGCAATCAGTAGCTGCTACACTTCAGCAGCCAAGAAGCCCTGTTTTCATTGGGCTGATGCACCTGCCACATATATGTCACCTCTTTACTGCTTAAAAATTAGTATTTATTATTCTGCAAAAACAATTGTGAAATGCAACCATCCATTTTAAATTGTTCTTTAGGAGTTATGAATAATGACATTTACAAAATGCACTAATAACTTATGGTCAAAAGCCATTAATGTGGAATCACAGTATTTCAGAGAATATTTATAAGAGGTAATCAAACTTTAACAACATATCAGGTAGGATTTCAGATAATAAAATAATTGTTTTCTGGCTACCTGCATCTACCTCAAATTCTCCTATGCCAACGTTCTTTAGACATGCTAAATATTAAAAAATAAACGTATTCAACATATTAAAAAATCTTGGCAAAACAAGCTTTTATTCAACTATAAAATAATAACTTGCTCTACACTGAATAATACATGCAACACTGACAAACGATGATTGGCTCAAAGATTCCAAAGCAGGAATCCATGAATAGCTTCTATGCATGAATTATTAATCCTTTTTTATTCCAGTTCATAAATCAATCTGATTGCATACTTGTGGACTGAAACTGCAAAATGTATACTTCACATCAGTTCATTAATTTTTTCTCAAAATCTACCTAGTACTGATATCTAGGTAGTCACTAATCAAAATAATAATTTTAATTAGCTCAGCTAGGATACAGTTGTATTCAGTGCAAGAAAACAGCACTGTTTTCACAAAATTATCTCTAGAAGAGAATTATAGTTCAATAAGCAGAACTTACCTTTAAACTGTTTCTCTGAGAGGTTGTTAACAAATGTCCTTTTTCCGTCACTTGCTGATCCATTGAATGAGTTGTAGATTTATAAAGTCAAAATTAGAATTCCTCAAGAAAGTAAATTATTAAAACTATGTAAAGATCAGGACTAAAAGGGTGAGACACAACATGGCTCTCATCTAAATGTTGCTGCCTAAAAAAGCTAGATGTCAGGTTAGTCATCCAAGTTAGACATCTGCGCTGTTGAACATTTGGAGGAATGGCTCCCCTTTGGGGAAGCCTCCTTCTCCCTGCTGACTACAGACAAAGCACAGATCAGTTTAACCGGACACACACCTTTAGATCACTAACACTAGCTTAAACATCCAGATGTTTAAGTCACTGGTTGCCACCAGCATCCTGGGCTTTTTCTGATCTGTTTTTCATTTCAACTGCATCAGTTCAATGATCCAGATCATTGTAAGGGCTTCCAGACACTAATACCAGCATGAGCCAGAACAAGAAGACCCAGCACAGAGCAAGGAGGATGCCAGACCTTCTCTTTTGATGGCAGGGCAGATTTATAGCAGAATAAAGAAAATTACCTCTCACAGTACAAAGGATGCCATTATTCTCTCAGTGTCTTTTTGCAGCAGAAATCCTTTTTGCCCATGCAAGTAGAGAATTCACCGAGTAGTGTTTCCACTTAGAAGTAATCTCCTTCTTAAAGTGATTTCTAGTCATTAACTTTTTCTGATGTTTATTTTAGCTAGTTAACTAACATTATGAAACAGTATTTCATGCCAAGATTGTACTCAGCCAACTCCCATGATTTTACTTGATTGTGATCAGTGATCTATAAATACTTACACTCTCTATGATATTACCCTTTCCAAGGCAAAAAGAAGTTGTTACCTCAACTTTACAGTTCTAGAAAACAAACTGCAGTTCTAGAAATCACCAATATCAGATATATGAATCACCAGTATCAGATATGGGAACAGTTCTTGGACCTTTAAGCTGAAGAATGTAAGGGAGTTCAGGACACTGAAGATACAGCCCCAGTGAATACACAAGACTTAAAACAGTTACCATCTATCATCTACAACAGGTACAATGAAATTCTGCAAGGCTGTTTCTCTGTAATTTCAGAAATAAAAAGCAACGTATGATTTGAAATATTTAATGATATGCAAAATAAATAATTAAATCTGAAATGCTTGTGAATAGTAACACTATAACTAGTGGTCCAAACAAAACCTGGCACAGGACTAATAGTAACACAACGGACGCAAAAGGTGACAACAGTAAGATCACTCACAAACTGCAGCTGAACAGGAACTGGCAACACCACACCATGTGTATTAAACGGCTTGAAATGCAATCCCTGTCCCTGCTCTGAGACAGTGCTTCTACCAGCATCCCAAATGCTGATGCCTCATAGGCAGAGAAGGAAGGAGAGGTGGTAGGGGAAGCTGTCAACAGGGCAAGCAGTGCTATGAAGGTTTGAAAAGGGAGCTGTGCAACTGTAGTAACAAGCTTAACTCATAAATATTATGTACTTGACTAGTAAAGAGGATGTCTTCAAGGCAGTCAAAGACTAAAAATTCTACAAAAGACATGGTGTTAATGCCCAAACATACCACTTAGAGTTAGACATCCTCAACTGAAAACACTTATATACGTACACCTATATAATTATTTCATGGGAAAAGTAATAAATCAGTTGAAAAAGCACAGTACCCAAGACACCAACTGGCAGGTGGTACAGGACACAGAACATAAAGAACTAATCCAAACATACATAAAGAGAAACATAGCAGATCTACGCTGCTAGACAGCTGGGCCCCACCAAGCAGCTCTTCAGCTGTGGAGACATAATGTTAAGCTATCAATTTGTCCCAGATAAAGAAGCTTTTGTGATAAATCCCATGACAAACCCACTTACATTTCTCATCAAAACTGAACAAGCCTAGTCCCAGGAAGATACGGGACCACAAACAAAGTGTGGACCAGCTGACTGCAGCTAGTAAGGGTGCAGCACACCAGAGGACCAGGAGTGGAGCATGTCTCTGGCATGGCCCATAGCAGCCAGCAGGACAGCTGGGCCAGCTGGAAAGACAGGCTCTGGAAGGCACAGCCAGGACAGCAGTACTCTGCAAACAAGCTCATCTCCATCAACGGTCAATGCCAAAACTAGATGCCAAACTGTAGATGGTAGGTACAGCTGACTCCCTCTGAACCCTTCAGTTCAGGCAGACTCCATTGGTAGTCTTTAAAATCTGGAGATAGCTTCCTCCAAAGCCCACATACTCCAAGCAGTAAAATGCGGGGAGAGATGATGAAGGCTGCTGGATCTGCACACAGAACGCCTTCCTTTCTTTACACTTTGAGAAGCAGAAAAGCAGAGAAAAAGGATGACAAAACCAGCAATGGAGTCAACATCCCCAAAGAGGTTGCTGAGGCAGCTTTGCAGATTTAGTTTCAGATGCTTAGCAAGCATGATAGCATCAGTTACACCTAGTTCACATTTGAAAATACTGACAGCCTACAGAACAAGTAGCATTGTGGGAATAGTATTCTAATACACTGCACACCAAGACAACTTCTTCAAGGAACTGCTCTCTCTCCAAAGAAGATCCAAAACAAGATACTCTAGCCTCAGTATCCTGACCCTCCAGCAAGGAACAGCAAGCAATTAGACACAGGGTAGTTTCCTCAGCCTAATAAGAAAGCTCAATAAGACACATATAGGTGCTGCCATTGGCGTAAACCTCCAGTTTCTCAGTTACAGCACTTAATTCCCTACCTGTTTTGATCTCCATTTGACTCAAAAGCTTCCCAGGTGAGAAAGGCAAGGAAAAAAACTCCCACTCTTCCCAAGAATGCAGCCTCGCCCCCACAGCCCTTGGCTCCTTTCACAAACACAACTACCAACCTCCTCCTCAGTGACCAAGAGTCACATGTCAGTCCTGCCCCCATAAACTCCATGACACCTTCCATTGTTAGGGCCTGGGTTCATCTGTTCAGCTCAGTAAAAGGATTTATTACTTTCCTGCATCAACAAAATAAAGAGTATATTTACGCTACTCCGAAGTGCCAAAGGGCAACCAAGAGTGCCCAGGGAGCAGAGACACATCACACCCGTATCGCTTGTCTTAGCAAGCAATCATACATCAGAGATGATCGTCCTACAGAGAAGATGCTACTTTTTATCCCCACTAGGGAATTTAACTTGCTCAATTTCATTCTGAAGCTCCCCTTAATTAATGGTTTCCTTAAATTCACAGACTCTGCTATTTTTCACCAGGTGAGTGGGAAAACGTGGAGTACAAAGAATCTGGTTCCACATAATCTATTTGCTGGGGAGAAAGGTCATTACACCAAGCCCTTATACCACTTAAAAACCATACTTTGTTTGCTTCATTTGGTAATACTGCAAATGCATTCAATTAATAATACATGAAAAAGTGTTGACTAATTTTCACAACAATTGATTAATTATAAAAATGTCTATGGTGATTGAGTATACAATCTCCACAGCAGCTTCTGTACTTAAAAAATAGCAATGGAGTGTATTTCCCTCATCACTAGCTGAGTGGTGCTGAGCTGGAAGTTTAATGAGTTACATGGTAAGTTACCTAATTTTAGCATTTACTTTCAGAGGAGATGATAAATATGAATGATTTCTCCAGTCCTGTGCATGCTACAGAAATAAACGTGAGTGTTGTCTGGGAAAGTCTGTATCCTTTTCATATCCCTTACCAAGCCCTGAGGCACATAGCAAAAATAAACAGGGTTAAAAAATTATTTTGTTTTAAAAAAAATTTATTTTTCAATCAATTATGACTTCATATTTAGTAAAGTCATAACTCAAAATTATACTGGGCTGGTTTTAGACAGTGATTAGTTCTAACTAAAACCTAGCAGCCTTATTGAAAATAATGACATTATCACTGTAGATCACAGACTGAATTGTGAAGAGTAGCACTGCTAATAATTTATTTGAGCAGAAACAACACACCTCAGAGAGAATGTTATCCTACCATTAACTTCTTTTTTACTATATGAGCAAAAATAGATGATAGCAGATTGTATTAAAAGAACAAAAATAGATTCTGTATTTATGTTAGCACTGTGGGTTTGCGTCTGTTAGTAAACAAAAATGTCAACACACTTGTACAGGTGTTTTTATGTGTTTATTATGTACATTTGTTCATACTGTTTAATCTGAGGTGTCTGATATTTATCTTGGTTAGGTGGGTGACTTTTGTTCAACACAAGAAACTGATGAAGATGACAAATTTACCCATTTATTATTTTTAAAAACTTGCTACTCTTGAACAGCTTTAACAGCACACAGTCTAATACTTACATTCTTAGTCAAACAAAACCTCAATCACTGCTATTTGACCTAATTTATTTCAGACTTCAAATGGAAAATTCAAAAAAGCACGGTAGGAAAAAAATTTAGGAGAGATAAGACTTTTGCAAAAATAACATTTTAACTTTGCTCTTTTCACAGCAAAACACTACTATACATAATTAAAAATTCAAATGAAATCTCAAAGAACTTTAATTAAATTCTCTGAATTATCTGAATTTATTTTAAAAGTGGTTCTTCAGTGCCCTGCAACTATGGATCATCAATGCACTAAGACAAACAACTAGAATTTACATGCTAATAAAATCACATAAAAAGAACAGATAACAAGCAAACAGAGTTTAAGGGCTCTGAAAAGACTCGGTGTTTAAAACCTAATTCTTAATTTTTCCTTTAAAATGCCAATTAATTTACTGACAAAGTATTTCTAATAAAACACTGCATTTTTAAGCATACTGAATTTCTTGTAATATGTAACCATGCTTATCTGCTTACAAATTGTAATACCACATTACTGCATTTTCAGTATGATTTCAAAGCACTCCAGAAATAGTTAAAAACTCTTGCATAAAAACTAGCGAAGTTTTGTCATGTGAAGAAATGACTAGAAGAATTTTACCATGTAGATCTCTGTTCATCTTAAAATAAAAGTACGAAGTACATCAAAAACAGTACCTTAAGCACAAGCACCCGCAGCCTCATATACGCACCAAAAAGTGGTGAGAAAGTGTTTTTAACAGGTCACAGAAAAAATTCTGATCGTCTTTTTTTGTCAAATCACATTTTAAACCTCAATAACCACACAACATAAAGAAAGCCAGCGAGCAAAGATCATTGGTAAAGCAGAAGAATTTCTTACTGCTAGCACTAGTCATACATCATTTTGCATTAACTGAAATCTTCAGTCACAAAACCAGATGAGGATGGCCAGTGAGAAGAGAAGGGCTGCAATGAAGCTACAGACTGCGGTGAAAGAATGTGCCGGTGTCACAACACCCAAACCTCCCAAACCAAGTTGAGGAATAGTCCTGAAATAGCAAGGCAACGCAATTGGAAACATCATGCAAAGCAGGACAAAAATCAAATGTGTAGCTTGCTCAGGCTTAAAGATCAAAAGTTTCATTTTCCTGCTGAGCTCTCTGCAAAGTGAGCCTAAAGCAGCTTCCATCCATGAGGTACACTGTGCGAGCAGAAGTCTCTCCTTTACACCGTGTTGTTCTGCGAATCGGTGGAGTAAATTCAGGACAAGCTACACAGCACGACAGCATGGACTAATCAACATAAAACAAAGCCATCGCTGGCACAGCAGCTCATCATTTTCAAACATGTGACTAACATGAACATAGTAGTATCTTTGTTCTTATTCTGAAGCAGTTATCAACGAAGATTCAACATGGAAAACTGACATAAAAACACGTGCAAGTAGAAAGCTCTTCATGGGGTTTAGTTGAAAGAGGCTTCAAAGACTGGAGTTTCTCATTCAGGGACTTTGTATCAGTATCAAAAAGAATAAAGTTCAAACTGCTTCATGCTCTGAATCCTGGAATGGTACTGAACTTGCTTTGAAAGGCATAAAATGGAAATACACGTTTATTTGACTTTTATAATAATATCAATTTAGGAAATAGGAAAAGTGTGACTGTACACTTACGCTGTTATGACATTAACCATTTCAGGAAGAGAATTTAAAGACTGGCTTTCATTTGGGAAATAAGTTTAAAATTTCAGATTAAAAAATCAGCAGAAGCAGATTTGTGACATCACAGTATCAAAATACTACATCACTCCCCTGCTTCACTAATCTCTGAGGCTCACTTCAAAAGCAAGCATAACCCATCTGCAGCTCAGTTCTTTATTTCAGAAGGAAAAATACTTTAGTGGTTTGGTGAAAGCCATTCTTCACACATCAATAAGCAGAAGATAGCAGCCCAATGAACTGCACTCTCCTCTGCCAGCTCCTGGGAACACAGGACATCAGATAGTTACACCCACTGTCTACAGAAAGAGCTCTACAGTTTACTTGCTGCAGTTGTTCTTGTGCATGATGAAAAGTACACCCGAGTTTGCCGCCTACCTGCTGAACGTGATTAAAAATGTCAGAGTTTATCAGAAGGTAATATCAGGCTATACAAATTGGCATATATTCTGGAATGCTTACCAAGTAAGCACGCTGCCATAAAAGAGGACCAATAATAATACTACTACAAAATTGAGTGGGGATTGTAATCTATGCAGAGATCTTTTCCCATCCATTACGCTCTCAGCAGTTTTAAAAAATATTTCAGCCAACATATGGTTTTGTGTCAAATATAAGCTGAAGTCATTTGAGAATATGGTTTTTGGTGTTTATGCCTCATGGTTCTAAAATTAGCCTCAGATTCATTATTCTAAATAGAAAAGATTTAAATTTTAAAATCTAAAGTGAAGAGTGTGCACCTAATGCTTAGAGCTTTGTTTTACCTATGGAACATTTTGCATCCTGTTTGTGCCCTAGGAATTGAATTTTGTTATTTTCAACAGAATTAACGTAGTTTTGACAGGGGGAAAAAAAAAAAAAGACTATTTTAGAAAAATAAGTACATAGACAATTTTAGAAAAAAAAAAGACAGCTATTTCAGTATTAAAAAATTTGGTATGCATTATCAGTATGCAAGAATATACTCTATTTGCATTTATTTTCAGCATACCATTCCAGAAACATTTTTTCAGATGGCCACAGTATTAGTATCTGGTTTTCATTTAACACATGCATACTGAATGGTTCCTGAATGTTCAAAGTAAATTAAACACATTTATTTTTCTGTACTTACAATTGTGAATTTCATTGTGCTGCAGCAGGCATTCAAAAAAAAAAAAAAATTTTTTTAATGGGCCAGGGGTAATTTAGGAACAAATATAGGAATACTTTTGCAAGTGAAAATCTACTACATTCCACTACAGAGTTAAGAGCACAACCAAATCCATCGAAAAGTTCCTTCCAGACAGACACAATTTTTGAATGATTTTGCAAATACGTACAGACACACCCACACATCAACAAAAATATATTTTCAGTTTTCTGAGCATAACTTCTCTGCTGTGTGCTGCACTTAGCATTGCACAACTGTCACTCCAAAGGCTTTTCTGCACACTTTCAGCCTAACAAAAAGTCTGAAAAAATTGAACATATTAAGTAACACCTTGGAATATTTAAGCACATTTATCACCTACTATCACCAATTTATTTCCTTAAGCACACCTCTTCTGGAAAAAGGCTGTTTCCAGTTCAGTTTTTGTTCTAAATGACACTCTGGCCTAGTCCCTCTCTCCCTTTTGACAACAGTGAAGAGTATCACGCAGCTAACTTTTACAGCAAACCTGGGCTAAACTGGGGTGATGTGAATATTGTTATCATGTATCTCTACTGTGTGCAGTTTGAGAGAGATGATATCAAAACACAAGGGAAAAAAAAAAAAGGGGGGGGGGGGGTGTGAATTCCCCTGACCTAGTCTTTGATGTTTGGGTTTTTTTAAATACCTGGGTCTGATTCAGGCACTTACACTCACTTCATGTTCAGAGAGAACTAGGTTAAATGAATCATGATGTAAATATGTCTACTTCTCCTCCTGAGTGATTAACTCAGACACAAATATCTACCTTTTAGATGTCTAAATTGGGTTAGATGAATGTCAGCAAAACATTTAAGAAAGCATTCTGAGGGATTATGAAGACATCCCAGACTTCCCTGCGCTTCTCAAGTCCTGGGCATGGGCCTGCAGAGGAACAGGGCTGCCACAAGCAAGGGAAAGCTAGCAGCAATGGCTCCATACTGTGGGCACTGCCCAGATTTTCTCAGCTTCTACCAAAAAGAAAATCCTTTGCACTTGAAATTCAGCCAATGCAACTCTTGTGTGTTAAGAGGAAGATGAGATCAGCCCAGTGAACTAATTATGGGAAGGAATTGCTGCGTAATTACTGAAGTAACCTTTTCTCTCTCCCAGACACAGTAAAAATACTTTACATTTTCAAGAAATTAACACAATTTGTTTCCAAACTGTTTACAGAATATTACTCTCAAGAGATCACATTTAATGAGCAAGGCCATGTCTAAAACGATTGGGAATACAGATAAAAGGAAAGCAAGCAAGCTCTTCTATACATTCTGAAGGTACTTGACAGGGAAGCTCTCGAGCAATCAAGCATACAGAAAGATTTAATAGGCATGGAAAGCTGGAGGTCAATGAACACTGGAGAAGGCATTTTTGTTCAGTCAAGTGAAATCATAATAGTGCCACATAAGAGTAACTTGACTGGGATTCATGTAGCTTATTTAGCAATTTTTACAGCACAAATGCTTTTCCTTGCTCATTAAATTACTGAATTAGGTACTTCAACTCTAGAGGAGTCTAATGTTCCTCCAAAAACTCAGGTGAAATTTATTAACTCACCTGATTCTATTTTGAAAACTTCTCAAGAGCTGCTACAACTAATTGTTAAAGGTAACATCATGCCAAGAACAACATTTTAAAGAACATGGGTTAGAGGATTTATCCTGCTACTGTGAAATGATCTACTTTTATTCTGGTATCTGCTGTCATACTAATTGTACTATGCTGAGGATGTTGCATACTGTCACTATTTGTTTAACTACTGGAAAATTGCCAATAGAAAGAAAAATGGGAAATTGTTTTAATGAAGTGGCTTTCTGAACAATCTTGGAGGAAAATTCTCCTTCCATATGACTCTTGAACAGCACCTCTATCTCATACTTCATCTGTATACTTCTGTAGTCTCTTACATCTAAGGATCTCAGAGCTTTCTGCCAATATTTATTGAACTTCATGGTACTCTTGTAAGGAAAGTAAACAACCATATCACTCTACGATAAACAAAGAATGGAAATGTTTTAAACTATGACAACATTATAATGGATTTAAAAATACTCCAGTCAAAAAAAAAAAATCTAGGTTGTTTGGTGTTTTTTTCCATATAGTATATATTACATTAATTCTTTTATATATAGTTTTATGCTTCTGAAAAATTAAAAGCTTTTCAAATCTGATTTTCTATTTGGACTAACACTACCACTAGTCTTTAGTTCTTTTGTCCGCATGTCTTGGCTACTAGGCAACATGCTACTACTTTCATTTTCGCTGCCAATATACTCCCATAATATATTACAAGAAGCCACATATGCCAAGGCTAGAGAGAGATTTTTGGTGATACAGAATGTAGTTAACTCTTAAGGACAATAAACCACAAATCATACTTTTAGCTTCCTGCAATAGCAAAACAAAGCAATGATAGTACCGCTAGGATATGCAGTTGAAAAAGATTCTGTGACCAAAGGGCCATAGCAATAGTTTAGTCTGATTTGCTGTATAATACATGTCACAAACCATCATAAGTAGTTCTTGTATCAGGTCTAATAACTTGTGATAACACTAAAACAACAGCTTTTATGAAGTAGTCCACCTTGGTTAAGGTTACTCTAAGAGTAAATAACCCTCATCTTCAAAAAATATTTTTTACTGCAATTTTTTGCATTTGCAAATTCCAGCTTTATGGTCCTGCTGTATCTTTGTCTGTCAAATTAAGGGGCTAACAGTAAGTTATCTCTTCCCAGTGGAGGTACTTACAATCTTTGATCAAGTCACCTCTGAACTCCTCTTTATAAACTAAATAAATTGTGCTCTTTAAGCCAGTCACTGCAAGGTGTATTTGCTAGACCATGAAGCATTCTTGTAATGAGCATCAGGGCTTCTGTTCTTTCACAGGAAAAAAAGGGAAGAAACAGCAAACCATCAGTCTTTCCAAACACCGTTTCTTTTGCCTTTGAATATATGTGAAAGAACTAAAACAAAATACTCACATGATTTTCTAATAAAATTAACATTTATTATTTCATATGATAAGTGAATTTGGAGCGTTCTCATATGGGTGTAAGTTACAGATGTGGCACATCAGCCAATACATACCATTCATGTTATCACAGAAAAATCTATCACCTCTACAGTAAGTGCTCCTGCCTGCACGATACTCCAACACAAGTTTCCCAACTCTCATGCTTATTTAAGGGCTTGGAAAACACAGTGCAATTATTTCTGTCTCCTTCCAGTAGCTGTTACATTCTTTCATTTCTGACTGAACTTCCTAATTCTTTGATTTCTGCAATTATTATTCAGTAGGACACAGACAGAAGATGTAGTATTTCCAAATTCCCCATTACATTGTAAAGACCAAGAGACTACCAAAAAACATGAGCAAAATTTACAGTACTTACAAGTATAACACCCATGAGGTAGAAAGTAAAGTATTAACTAACCAACAATCAGTAAATATTTAGACAAGCTGTAACTGCAACAAGTGCCTCCGTGAAAAATTAATTAGAGGCAAAATAATCAGTCAAAATAAGAGACACCTGCCAGCTGATCAAAGGACATTTATATGCAAGGAGATTTAAGATTTCCATCTTAGTACATATTCACTCAGAACATACAGGGAGATCTTTTTAAAATAAATTAAAAAAAAAAAAAAGGAAAAAGAAAAACCAAAAGACATGTTAGGCAAAAGGTGGGACTTCTATTTGCTTTTTTTTTTCCCCCAAAACATTACTTGCTCTAGCTTCCTGAGGCTGGTTGGCAATTTTTTCTAACATATACTAAAATGAATCAAATCACTACACAGAAACAAATACCACTACTCTTCATGTTCTGCTTCTTGGTAATTTTTGCCATTACTAACACCAACCCAAATAACTCTTGACTCAAAAAAAGTAAAACTGCTAAGATGCAAAACACATCTCTGATTTGGGTAAGGGAGACAGGATTTTTCAGTTACTAACAGCAGCAATCAATCCCAGCAACAAGAAAAAAAATTACTCAGGTGTGCATCATGGGTTTTTCTTCATCCATCTGGGTGGTACTGATACCACATTAGCATGTTTGTTTTAGAGGCTAATTCCTATATAACTAAACTAGACAGAGAGCAATGGAAATAAACAGAGTTCTTCCAATCCAGAATGTCTCACTGCTTCTAGTGACCTGCAAATCTCACATTAATAGCAGTCTGCTATCAGCTTATTAAACAACCATGTGAAAATCTAGCCATCTGCATTAAGTCGAGCTATGTGATTCTTGTCAAAGGGGCAGGATATGCATGGAATAGCCCAGCTTTGGTCTAAGTATTTCACTTAAACTGTTCTCCCCCTATTCTTCGTTCTAAAAATTGAACAAACTTCACCGCCACTGCATAACAAATAATTGTAGGATAGCTTTAAACACTGTTAAAACTTCCAAAGGAATGGCCCGCATACTCAATTAAACTTGAAAAAGAATACTGATTGAATACCTTTTGAAATTACTGATCAAAGGAGCTCAAACCATAGCATGAGTCTATGAATTATACTCACCCAATGAGAGGATATATGTTCCAGGCAACTATCTGCTTAACCGGATCATCAAAAATTTCTTGTCAAGGTGAAATAATTGACTAACAAGCATGTAAATGGCTAAACCCCATCAGTATTATAGGTAGCCTAATGATTTCAAAAAGGAACCACCAATCTGTGAAAATTCTTCTCTGCTTGCAGAAATTGATTGCCTCAACCAACTTCCATCTTTTTTCTGCTGTTTGTAAAACATATTGTGAATTATTTATCCAAGTTCTGGTCAAAAGAGAACAGAACCAAGGTGCAAGGAGAATATCAAGGGATTGCTCACAGCCTCTTTCATAAGCTTGTATACACAGAATCAAAGCAGGAGATCTAGAATGATAGAATCGTACAGTCATTTATGTTGGAAAATACCTTTAAGATCACCAAGTCCAACTGTTAACCTAACACTGCCAAGTCCACCACTAAACCATGTCCCTAAGCACCACATCTACCCAACTTTTGAATACCTCCAGGGATGATGACTCAATCACTTCCCTGGGCAGCCTGTTCCAGTGCTTGATAACCCTTTAGGTAAAGAAATTTGTCCTAATATCCAATCTAAACCTCCCCTGGTGCAACTTGAGGCCATCTTCTCTTCTTCTATCACTTGTTACTTGGGAAAAGACATGGACAACCTCCTTTCAGGTAGTTGTAGAGAGCAACAAGGTCTCCCTCATTTCCAATTGGCAAAACTCAACTTGAAGTCTTGAAGTAACCTTCAACTTGAAGGTTATTCTGCTTTCATGACTAAATCTTTTGTTAAAAAAAAAAAAAAACAGATTTGGCTTCAAGTTACACTGAATAAGTCATTTTACACACACACAGAAAATTTGTAATTTTTAAATCAAATTATTTTATTATTTTTGACAAAAAATATCACATTGTCCCTTTAATTTTCTTGGGCTTAACCTTCAACACCTAGTACTTACACTTAATCCAAAAAATGCCAAGCTCCGTGATATTTTGATTAACATCACATGAATATATACTCTCACACATGCATACACTCTGTTTAACAGTACCCATTCACTGATTTAACTTTCATAGTAACTTTAGGATTACTGCTATTTAAGTAATAATTGCATTTCAACACACAACACATCATAGTTCTTCTCTGTCAAGGAAATCCTAAGGCTCTTTCATTTAACAGATTTATGGAGTATTAAATGCCATTAATGGAGCTCTCTTTAGTTGAAGAAAAAAAAATATCACATTTCCACAGGATTAGCAAACTCTAAATTGTATTAAATCAACAAAAGTATTAGCCATGTTCATCTACCTGCATCTTATTATTTTCTAATGTTTTTTGCCACATGATGAAATTTCTAATTTACCATTAATTTCCAAAAGAAATATGAATTACACTTTTGTGGGCACATTAAGTCATCATAATATTTATAAATGTTGCTTTATTAATAAGCACTTAGCTGTATGCTTGTATGGAGCCAAAATTAAATCATTTTTGCAGCTGTCAATGCGCCACACAATTCTACAGTACCAGATAAATTCATAATCAGTTTGCTGATTGTCAGCAAAACTACAATGGACAGTATTATCACTGCTGGCAAACAAATGTCACAGAGTCCTCCAAGAGTCACGCTGTGCCATGACTGCTGCATACAACACACTGGCAAATCATATTTCTAGAAGGGTTAACTACTCCTCCTGTGTCTGTCCTTCTATAAAGTATCCTACTAAAGACTGAAGGCCACATAAAAAATGAGATAACTGGCAATTAAAGTGTTAGGAGATTGTAAATGGTTCAGTCATTACTGGGCTTGATCCAAGTCTGAAAGAAATCACTGAAAGACTCCCCCTGATGATGCAGGCTGTAAATAAAGCTCTTAAAATAAGTCCTATTCAAGTATAGGCCAAGTTGTGTCCTATATTTTCCACATTTAAAACTACTAAGAACAGTGAATTGCTACCACTTATCAGTTTTATTTTTAGCACATATCCCTCTGAAATACTTAATTAGGTAATCTAATATTCCACTCTACTATGACATTTAGCTCTGCAGATACCAATAAATGGTACACAAATTGAATGCATAGCAAGGCTCAAGTATTTTATGATACTTCTTCTCAATTCAAAAGACACAATAAACATCAACCAGTTCACAAAATAATCAAATATTGACACTTCAACAATAAACCCAGGCATTTAATGCAACTGGTGATGATATTAACAGGAATACACCAAAAACAACCATCAGTGCTGCCTGTGTCATTTCTTATCCTCTTTGTCTTTCCCATTCTTTTTCATTCTTCTTCCAATATCTGTTGTGAGCAAACGGCTTATTTTAGGGGTCATCAGGGATTCTCCATAAGCACATCTGGTGTTTTACCTGTTTTAAATGCTAGTGCATTCACATAGAGTAAATGTTACATTCTGGAACAATTTCCCCAGGACCAAACAGCATTTTTTTCTTTAGTACCAGTTACATTAGGCTTTCCTAAGTGGTCTTTGTTCAAATGTATGCTTCAAGGTCATTGCTTTAGAAAATTTTTTTACCCTAAGAAAGTGGAAAAGTTAGTGTGACCTACTTTACAATACTTGTATGCTGACACTGCTTTCAAATGAAGATCTAATTCACAAGATTAATGACACATCTGAACAGTTTAATGGGATATGGGAATTATTTACCCTTAACTGAATGGGGAAAAAAAAACCAAACCCAAAGATATACAAAGAAGAGATGTGTGTCACTGGGTGAGGGAGGTGAGGCATGCATGAACTCATGACAAAGCCTGGAACTCTATTATTACAAAATGTTCATTTGTAGCTCCCCCATAATTTTTCTTAGGCATAATTGTGTAGACTTCAGGATTTGCCTCCTCCTTAATATTAGCATGTGCCACCAAGATCCCTGTGTGGCCCTCTCCAGGTTACTACAGTTCTTATCCTGAACTGAAGATGAAGACAAAACAAAAGCATTAGTTTATGGCAAAAACACCACCAATATGCTTTGTCTGAAAGACATCCTTTCATAACAAACCAGTGTTTTGATTTTATGGTACAACTTCTAAAACTACTTATGTGATTTATGCAAAATTATAATTGCTGCATATTTACACTATCTAGGTGCAGTGTTGACAGTAACATCAGTGTGGCAGCATGGGAGAAACTGTTGGTTAACTGCTCAGGAATTTGCCCAGAAGCCCAGGCACACTCTGCAGCTATTGTTGAGCCCCAGTCTCCTAGACTGCCTTCTTAGCAATTAACCCAATTGCTAAGTGAGTTCAAAGTTAGCTCGTGCATATTTGCAAGTGCTAATAATAACGTTTCTGATGATGGAATAGGCACTTGCTGTTATGCACCTATATTGTCCTGAATCCCAGTGGGATGTAGTTTGCTTTGAAATTTTTTCCCAAAACTAGGAGGACAACTTCCTAAATCAACAGGATCACCACGTGTAGCTCTCTAGGAGCTATACATTTCCAAGATAGTAAGCCCTAGGCAATGAATGACTGACTTTGAAATAAATTACTGAATTAGAAAACTAGGTGGCAGGAAAAAAAAGAGAACAAGAAACTGAAGTGGAATTAAATGACCAAGTGCAACCCTATTTCATCCACAAATATATGCATAAATCTTACCACCAGCATGCAGGCAATGAGCTACATTCCGTTCAAGTTGAAGAATATTGAGGATGCTTGATGCAGTCTAGGACTGTGCTGAGAAAAGAGATGTGGTCCATACAGATCAGAAGGTGGCCATTCCTTTTTCCTCATATCTTGGGATGTGCCATTTTGCCTTCATGACAAATGCAAAGCGTATGCTTGGTCATCAGTCTCACTGAATCTAAACACTAAAAGTAACTTAATCAGTATAGTTATATCTACCTATATTTATTATGCTCCCCTGTTTGCCCTTGAATACAGTCTCTTAAATCAGCTATCACTTTTTTCTTATAAAGGACTGCTCTTGAAGTGTTCCCTTGTAGTACGCACTGCAGTTCCCTGGGTATTGTAACTCTACCACTCATCTCGATTTGTCGACGTGACAGTTTGTGTGACCTAGATTTTGAGTTTGCTGCATGTTTTGATACCACACTTTATTATGTGTCATGGTTCTGTAAATCAGTTTGGCAGTGCCACTAAGTAATTAAAAAGGTGGTTCGGTCAGAAACACAGGTACAACTCAGAAACCTTCTTCCTCAAAAACCCTTCCTCTTGCATCAGAAACAGAGTTCTGCTATTCACAGGAAGATCTGCTTTGGGAAAGATGAACTCTGGCAGAGAGTCAATCCACAGTGAATCACTACAACTTCTCAGCTTCAGGACAAAGTCCCAAACAGAACCATGATTACCGGGTTGATGGATGAATCCAGTCACCTGGCCTTAGGCATTTTGTCTGGAACCAGAGAAAGCCTCAACCCTTAACTTGGAGCAGTCGCAGATGGCCCAATATATTCTATATGGGTTTAAGCCAAGGAACCCAAATGAATACCTTCTGTAGAATAATGTAGGACCCAGTTACTGTTAAAAGTTTTCCGGAGTAAAGGACAAGAAATAGTAACATATTGTTCAGAGGGATGGGAAAGGAACATTGATAAATTCAGATGTCCAAAATACATGCGTCACTTTTCCTAAATCTATGGCTAATAAATACAATACTCAGCAGTTTTTTAACCTTGGTATTTCCTTCAAGTTACTCTACATTATTACAGCTATGTCTACACTAGGAAATTATAAGATGCTCTGAACCATATTACCTGACACAGAGGTCAACTGCTGTTGAATAGCTCTCATCCACGCTACTGCAATCCTTTATACAGCAGAGCTGATCAGCCACAAACTCCCTCCTGGGAGATGGTTCAGGACCATATTAACTCCTGAACTATGCTCATGATTGTTTCTGCATGTCCCAGCAAGAAACCCTTCTAACAAGTTAGCAGGACAGGCAACTGAGTTCCTGTGCACAAGAATATTCCCTATCACTCCTTGATTAGCATAGTACAAATACAATGCAAGTGTCCCTAAGATCAGTTCCAGCAAGAGGTATGAAGACTGAGTATTACTTCTACACACATAGATACCGGGCAGAACCAGTATTTCAAAAATCACGCAATTAATAGCTTCTGAATCTAAAGCATTGGTAGCACCTGGAGTTTAAATATCTAGATGCTATTTGTGAAAAATTTTTTTTCCATTTACAAACACACCTTCTTCTTCAGTTACTCAGACCTTTGTCTAATCTCATTGGTAATATTCAAACACTCATTTTGCTGTGTTCATCAGAAGAACTGCACAAACAATTTCAGATTCACAGCAAGTGTAAACATACAGAATTCAACATGCTTCTCTTGACCTGTAATGCCCATTATAATTTTGGACGTTATCTCCCCAATGTGATCTCAGCATATAGATGCTTACTGAGTTTGTATGATACCCACCTTGCTTCAGTACAGTCAATACCCTTGAAAACAAAAATGCTCTTGCTGACAGTGCTGAGATTGCCTAAAAGCTATACAGCATCTGGAAAGAATCTGCAATTTTCACATCACAAGCATACAATGGCAATATGAATTCTTAGCTCACATGAAAAGGAAGTTAACATTTGAATTACTAACTGCAATGGCTTTACAAATAAAGAACATTATCAACTAAGAACTATACATCTGGAACACCACACCAGTCACTGTGCTCTGTGTACACTCCATTCTCCTATGTATTGTTCTCAAGGTAAAACAGAAGTCATCCTCTGGTTCCAGACTACCTTCTCTGTTGACATTAACTTCCATCCACAGTCACATCTTTACAAGAGAATAAATTTTTAATTATAAAATGTCACTTCAAACACAACAGCCTTTTAGGTTCTTCCAAGGCAAAAGCCAAATATAGTATAGATGTTAGAAAGCAGAATCACTAAGAAGTATAACAGAAATCAAGCTATGCTTTCAGTTACCAGCAAAGCAAAATAAACTAACAGTTTGAGATAATTCTTTAAGTACTTTCCTTCAACATTAACCTGGCCTACCCACCAAACAATGAAGACTCACTCACTACACTCTTGCTGCAGAGGAGTGCACAGCCTAGTAAGAGCTGGCATGTCTAGTGGAAACACTGCAATCTTTGATGTAAATCTAGACAGTGCTTAAATAAAGCCAACTATAAAACAAAACTTAGATATGACAAATAAGAACAGAGTAAGCTTTGTTTTTTCAGTATTTTTTTCTTTTAGTGTAAAAGTATATTTACATTGCTGTTGAACAAAGTGAAAAGCCCTGTGTCAGAATGAAACAAAAATATACTATTACTTGTTCTACACAGAAATTAATCAATTAATTAATCTTTAGAAAGTAACACTTCATGTTAGTTACTCCACAGAAATGGGGAAAGACATTCAAAAGATCAGTACTATGCTGCCAGTGTCATGAAGTTACACCACATTAAAAAAAAAAAAAATTCAATTTAGTTCAATACTTGCTTCTATTAAAGATAAACCAGTTGACAGTAAGTCAGTCAAGTTTAACACGGCATTTTTCCCAAAAAAGATTAATTCTTTCTTGGATGGAGGAATATGACATTCCAACACTGCATTGTGACTTATCTACCTGACTAGAATGCACTAGAGTAATTTGCCTCCATTTACAACAAGCAGCATATTGAGGCAATTATGATCAGGTTAGCTGTATCTCCTGTCTTACAGCTCCTCTGGAATGTTCTTCTTGAGGAGTCTTTTTTACTAGGAATATCACAGGGGCAAAGAGAGGGAAAAAAGTAGTAATATGCCCCGGATATTGGTCCAGTATTTGAAGCACTGATTATATGAAATTAAACTACAAAATGCACCTTATGCAATAACAATGGAAAAACAGCCTTGCCTGCTAAAGCCTTGAACAGCCAGCAGAACTCTATGAAACTAAACCACTTATTTAAGTAGATAGCTATTTTTCTGCATTAAAGGTTTGGCCCAAATCTTAGCTATAATGGAGCTGAAAGCACTAATGGCCCAGTGGTTACAGAATCAATGTTTCTCCTAAATGGTAAGGCAGAAAAGGTTGCAGAACATTTACATGTAACTGAGTTATTAATCTGTATAATCACTCAGTTCTCCATTTCCATGGCAACCATTAGAGAAGAGTTTTAACCCTGAAGGAATTTTTCCTTCACAGTATTACTGAAAAGCTGCCATTGGAACAGCGTGAGTTATTTGTTGCCCAGAGCCCAGAAAATTCAAGGACAGGTATAACAACACTCTAACCTCAATAGAGGCCAACCCCACCAAGACCAGAGGGTAAAGTCAGGCAGATCTGCACAGCCTGGAGTATCTAACCCCACATTCCCTTTCACTTCCCTTCCCCCCAAAAATCCTGCAAGTGGAAATAGGTCCACACAAGTTACATTCCTTTCACATGAATAAGACTATCATAATGAAGAGGCAACAAACTTGGAAAAATGGAAGTGATTCCATATAAGAAATACCTGGTATCACCTAACAGGACCCCTGGGGCTCCTGACCATCACACTAGTGCTCGGGGGGCTCAGGGAAGTCAGGTGCCGCTCAACTTGCCATCTGACCAGCTGGCCTACAGACTGCACAGTCCAAAGGAGCCAACATTACCCTCACAAATAACACCATTCCCTCCACCTGCAGAAATTTTTTATCTTCCTTCCTCACATTATTCATCAATAATTTATCATCTTTATGATTTCTGGATAATAAAAGCCTTGCTTAGCGACCTAATCTACTTCGACTGAAATACATGGCAAAAAAATCCCATTAATTTGGGAGAGATTGAAACCAGGCATACCAAAGCATGTAGCAATTCCAAAAAGATTATGTGTTCCAAAACTATATTTATGACACTATGAAATACAGCCGGCCATCTTCTTGTCTTTGGTTGGTTTTTTTTTTTTTTAGTAATCACTATATACAGGAGGTGACAAAAATAAGACAGTTTATGAAACAGAAGATTTGTAAGGCATAAAGTTTACCTGGCATTACTTGGGAATGACTCAAACAATACTATTCACACATAGGGTATTCAAAAAAAACCAACTGTTTTTGTCAATACATGGTTTGAGTGCATTTGAAGGGGTTGAGACTTACACAAATGTTAAAGAACTGTACTTCCAGGATGAAAAACTGTAATTTAATATAAGATTATTTTAAAGTACACAAGCTGTTCCTAGGAAGTTTCCCAGGAACATGCCCTGTGCTCTACTATAGCAAACTGTAGATCCCACAGGCATCTTCCTTAAGGACAAGTCCCCCAGTTCTCCTTCTGAAACACTTCCCAGATTTCATCCAATCTCCTGAAAGCCTTCCCATAGCCTCCCAGAGCCTGAATTAACAGCAGGGCAAGAGGTAGGTCCAAGCTATCTACTGATGTCTGCCAGCAGATCAAACAAGACAGGAAGCTATTCTGTTCTGTTGATCTCAGATTAATAATTTCCTAAAGAAAATATGAAAAAATTGGTTCATCAGACACTCTACAAGAAAAGCCGGCAGACAGGGCTACTTATTAAAGTCAACTGTGATATTTGCATATGGCAGACCAGTATTTAACAAACCAGTGCAGAGTCTGTACTCTCCCATTTTCTGAGGCAGATCAGCGGCTTTCATTATGAAACAGAAATCATAACTACAAATCATAATTATTCTCAGACTGAAGAGGAAACGAACACATCAGTAACATGAGCTTTTAACCCATAATCCTATTATTCTATTAAAAAAGAAAGCACATGGTATTAAGGGATCATTTTCCACAACTATTCAAAACAGCAGGCCAGCTCAAAGCAAGGCACACTAACATGCTGACATGCTCAGAGTTTCATTAGGCAGCACGTGTATTTTAATCTCTTGCCATTTGTGTGCAATAAAAACTACCAAATTTCTGTCCATTAGCATGCTGTAACCAGTACACTACTACTGAAATACGTGACGACTTCTAGCAACAGTTATAACTTCTAGCTTAACACTATGACAAAATAGTAATCTTACAACAAGCATAAAGTGATAACACAGATGCACAAACACATTAAAACATGGTAGTGGCAGTCAATAAATACTAGCACTACTTATTATAGGTTCTTATCTACCAAATAATGCAATCATCAAGAATCTCTTGTCACACGGGTGACCTGGTTGTGAAGGTCAGCATCTCCAGCAGTTGCATCCATGGCAGTAAAAAAAAAAAAAAAAAAAAAAAAAAAAAAGCAGAAAAAAAAAGTAAAACAATAAAGAAAATCAACTACAAGAATACAAACCAACATTGCTTTCCCATTGCCTTAGATTGGTTTAGAACAGGTACATTACCTGGTTTGTTTGCTCTTCATGCTGGAATACAGGATTAGCAGTATGCAGAACGTCTTGTTTTTTTAAAATCTTCAAATTCCATTTTTTCCCCTACTCAAACAAGCTTCCATTATTGTCTTTATGATTTCAAGATCACTTTGGATAATCAGATAGAAAATTAGCTGATATCACTGTGTGTTTAGTAAATTCGCTCGTTGCTAGGTGACAATATACTTGGTGAAAATACATCTGTTTATTTGACATGACTGCTAACTACATCAGCAGATGGAGAATGTCAAATCAAGATACTTAAAACTTCTCAATTATAAGAACTGGAATGACTGAAAATTTAAAATCTTTAATAATATATATTCACATTTATCTAAAATGAGATGTATGATTAGTATCTTTTGTTCACCTACAGTTTAGTACGTGAAAGCATATTTGTGAAATACTCTTCTGTTCATCTTTTCCTTACACCTTTGTCTTACCAAATGAAAGTGAAACATTAAACTATCACTATGACAAAGATGGGAATAAGTCATTATTTTTTCAGTCAACTAATTTTTATGAATGTTTTATTTGATAATTTTATGCTACTTATTGTTAAATCCCACAGGAACCCACAATGTCTGTAAACAGAATTTAATTTCTCAGTGCTCAGTAGGACAGAACTATATTTCTAAGGAGCTGAAATAATGTCAAAGCGATTGCTTTCCCTTTTATTAGAAAACACAGGTTGAATAAATTTCCAAATCCTCCACGCAAATACTTAAAAGGAATGTAAAATTTGAAGTAAAATATTTTAATAACACTATTATGCATCCATTTTAATTCAATGGGAGATGTTTTGTGCCTCGGGACTTGTAGACTCTAGGTTGTTCAGACGGCTCACTCAAATTTATCTGGATCAACAAAAATACCTTAAGCATTCTGGGAGGGGTTTTTTGTTTGTTGTAAGAGAGATCTAACTGAGAAGCAAAAGGATATTTTTGATTAAAAGATATACTAAGTGATGGGGTTTTAAAGTGATTTCTAATGCATCCTTCCTAGAATTTACCAAGTCATTAAGAAGGTGATCTCTTTTAAAAAGTAAATTCTTCAGAGACAAATAAACTAAAATGAATTCCACATCTACACAGAAAAAAAAAAGGTCAAGGGCAAACCCCACTTCTGTTTGACTAGAACCATACACAAATTCAAGTTGAAACATCATCACCTCTTTTCTCAGGAAATCTGATCATGAAAATATTTAATCAATGACCTGTCAAACTCCACCTCATGACAGTATCAGCACCAGCAAATGATGCCCTAAGGTTTCAATATGCATTGACTTTTCTATTATTTCATTTAGCAATAAAGTCAAAAACAGAACATAAAACATGACCTACTTCCATCCTAGAGTCTTCATTTACTGCCTCTAGTGATAACCAGAAGACTACTCTCCAGGGGCCGCAACAGCATCTGAATCGAACAGGGAAAATGAACATAATCCCCAACTCTCAACAAAGCTGAAATTCAGTCCCTGAGAAAAGAACACCCTTGCACATATTCTATAGGACAACCATCTGTCCAAATGTGTCGATAGAGAATGTTCTTGTTTGAACAGCTACCAAAATCCCGAAACAGAACATAAAACTGACTCAAAATTAAACATGAGTACTTTAAAACTACCAACATACTGCATTATGCAAATAAAAAAAAAAAAAAACAAAAAAAACAAAACACCCCCAAAACCCAGCATTAATTATGAAATTGAAATAGATCTTGTTGTCATCAAGCAAGGAAATTTGGTAGAGTTCTTCTTCCTTTGCATCTATCATAATTATGGAAACTTTGTTCTATTTTTCGACTGTGCTTACACCTTTCAATAGCTTTAAGTACTGGAAAAAAGGAAAAAATTAGGACTAGAATACGGTACATCAACAAAAATAGCATGCTCACAATTCTCCATCCAAACATCTAAGAGCGTTACTTGGTATATCACTCATATGAGAACCAGAAACCCGTATCAAATGGCTTCATAGGAGATAAAACACTGTGCCCAGAAAGATAACAAATACAAGCACTGTCTTTTGGGGATTATCTGGTGAGACTCTGTGAATGTCTGTGAGCTAAACTAAGCTACAGAGGCAGCTGAAAGGAGATAAATGACACTGGCAAATAGTTTAAGGGAACTTGCTTTTAAAGGACCATTGAGATTTGCACTGTTCAGACAGTAGCTGTGGGGTCAGCGTGTTCTTCCCAATTCTCCTGAAAGTGTTTTCTTTTTTCCAGCGAAGGACTCAGAGTTCTTCCAAGTTAAACGGTGCAATCAGGTACTTCCATTAAAATATGGAAAAAACATTAAACTGCAAGGAGGTTGCATTTGAGAAAAAGAAGCTGGTGTGGCTGAGTCTGTTCACATTCAAAAAAAAAAAGACACTCAAAAGCAGAAAAAAAATAGCCCCTTGCAGGGTGACACTTAAAAGCAGTTCTTCGTCAGCTTCCTCTTCTGCTGCTGCTCCTTATATGAAGTATATGTTGAATAACTCATCACTAGAAGAGTTTTAGAAATCCTGTCCTAACCCACCACTATTTAATAAAATCAAGATATTGTTAAGATGATTATTTTTACTGTTTAAGTAGGAGAAAACAACTTTTAAATTTTCCAGGAGCTCATCTACTAAAAATATATATAAATTACTCTCTGCTTTTTCTCAAAATTAATATATTGCCTCTGTGGCAAGCAACAGATTAAATCATCTGGGATGTAATTCATTCCCTTGATCTATCCATATATTTCAATATTCAGACTAACTCTGAGAGCTATGAAATAGGTATTCAAATCTGTGTTGAAAACATTTTACTTTTTCCACCCCAAACCTTATTCGTTTATAAACAACATATTCAATTCTATTCCAAATGAACAGATAATCTGAGTATGCACTTTGAAAATACAGCACCGTATCTGTTCAATTTCTGCATCTTTATGATAGCAAAAATCAGAACCAAAATGTTTAACATTAATAACTCGAATGAAAAGAGTTAGAAGCAGAATGACTACACTAAAATGAGGAATTTTATTTTCAGCAACTGACGCTCAAGAATACTGCAAAACTGTCCAAAAATTAAATGCTACCAAAACCCCTCTTTCCTCGCCACTTCCAAAAATTCAGCACTATGTTTACACATCAACCAATAAAGTTTAGGGGAACACAGGTACTATCTGGTATCTGACAGTCACTATTTTCGTGAAGTGTCATTAAGCAATAACAATATAAAAATGGTTGAAATACGTTAAAGTTTGGTCTTTACTCACTCTATTTTAAATCAGCATTAATTTTAACAATTGAGGGAGCCAAGAACTGTTACATACAAAGTAGCTACAATAAAATAACAATGGCCTTTTTTTAAAATTAGTATCACAGAATCAACTAGGTTGGAAAGGACCTTGAAGATCATCTAGTCCAACCATTAACCTAACACTACCAGTTCCCATCTACACCATATCTCTCAGCGCTATGTCGACCCTACTCTGGATGGGGACTCCACCACCTCCCTGGGCAGCCCATTCCACTGCCTAATAACCTGTTCTGTAAAGAAATACTTCCTGACATCTAGTCTAAACCTTCCCTGGCGCAACTTGAGGCCATTCCCTCTTGTCCTATCGCTTGTTACTTGGTTAAAGAGACTCATCCCCAGCTCTCTGCAACCTCCTTTCAGGTAGTTGTAGAGGGCGATGAGGTCTCCCCTCAGCCTCCTCTTCTCCAGACTAAACAACCCCAGTTCCCTCAGCCGCTCCTCGTACGACATGTGCTCCAGACCCTTCACCAGCTTCGTTGCCCTTCTCTGGACACGCTCGAGTAATTCAATGTCCTTTTTGTAGTGAGGGGCCCAAAACTGAACACAGTAATCGAGGTGCGGCCTCACCAGTGCGAGTACAGGGGTAAGATCACTTCCCTGTCCCTGCTGGCCACGCTATTTCTGATACAAGCCAGGATGCCATTGGCCTTCTTGGCCACCTGGGCACACTGCTGGCTCCTGTTCAGCCGGCTGTCAATCAACACCCCCAGGTCCCTCTCTGACTGACAGCTCTCCAGCCACTCCTCCCCAAGCCTGTAGCTCTGCTGGGGGTTGTTGTGGCCCAAGTGCAGCACCCGGCATTTGGCCTTATTGAACCTCACACAGTTGGCCTCAGCCCATCGCTCCAGCCTGTCCAGATCTCTCTGCAGAGCCTCCCTACCCTCGAGCAGATCAACACTCCCACCCAACTTGGTGTTGTCTGCAAACTTACTGAGGGTGCACTCAATCCCCTCGTCTAGGTCATCAATAAAGATGTTAAACAGGAGTGGCCCAAAACCAAACCCTGGGGGACACCACTCGTGACCGGCCTCCAACTGGATTTAACTCCGTTCACCACAACTCTTTGGGCCCAGCCATCCAGCCAGTTTTTTACCCAGCAAAGCGTGCAGTCATCTAAGCCTCGAGCAGCCAGTTTCGCCAGGAGAATTCTGTGGGAAATGGTGTCAAAGGCCTTGCTAAAGTCAAGGTAAACTACATCCACAGCCTTTCCCTCATCCAATAAGCGGGTCGCCCTGTCATAGAAGGAGATCAGGTTTGTCAAGCAGGACCTGCCTTTCATAAACCCATGCTGACTGGGCCTGATCATCTGGTTGTCCTGCATGTGTTGTGTGATGGTACTCAGGATGAGCTGCTCCATCAGCTTCCTGGGCACCGAAGTCAAGCTGACAGGCCTGTAATTTCCTGGATCATCCTTCAACCCTTCTTATAGATGGGCGTCACATTGGCCAATTTCCAATCTGTCGGGATCTCCCCGGTCAGCCAGGACTGCTGGTAAATGATGGAAAGCGGCTTGGCAATCACCCCAGCCAGCTCCTTCAGCACCCTCGGGTGTATCCCATCTGGTCCCATAGACTTGTGTGTGTCTATGTGATGCAGTAGGTCACTGACTGTCTCCTGGATTGCAGGGGGGCCATTCTCCCAGTCTGTGTCCTCTGGCTGAGGAGGCTGGATTCCCTCAGTACAACTAAGTCTTGTTATTAAAGACTGAGGCAAAGAAGGCATTAAGGACCTCAGCCTTCCCCTCATCACTTGCTACCAAGTTTCCTTCAGCATCTAGCAGGGGATGGAGGCTCTCCCTGGTGTTTCTTTTGCTATTGACGTACTTATAGAAACATTTCTTGTTATCTTTGATTGCTGAAGCCAGATTAATTTCCAGCTGGGCTTTGGACCTCCTGATTTCTGCCCTGCATAGCCTCACAGCCTCTTTGTAATCACTGTGAGTCGCTAGCCCCTTCCTCCAAAGGCTGTAAACTCTCCTTTTCTCCTTGAGTTGCAGCCAAAGCTCCCTGTTCAGCCAGGGCGGTCTTCTCTGCCGCCTGCTCCTCTTAGAGCACCTGGGGACTGCCTGCTCCTGAGCCATAAACACTTCCTTCTTAAAGAGTGCCCAGCCTTCCTGGACCCCTATACCCTTCAGGACCATCTCCCAAGGGATCCTGTCAAGCAGGTGCCTAAACAAGACAAAGTCAGCCCTTTGGAAGTCCAGGATGTCAGTTCTGCTTAGCCCTTTCCTGGCCTCTACAAGAATAGAGAACTCAATTATTTCATGATTGCTGTCAGTATCACAGTAGCCTTAGTTAAGCATTGTTTACATGGCCTTTTGGTAGCCTATAAAATAATAAACTTTTTACTTACTACAAACTGAAGTATTCAAATATTTATACATAACGTCAATATTAACAGTGGTCACAAATTCATGTTGTTTAGTTACATTAGCATAATCATTCAGAACAAAAACAGAAACAAAAGAAGATAGACACAGATATTAATTTCCTGCAAGAACACAGACTTTAGTTAATTTTAATTAAAACTAATTGTCTAATTTACTTGCAGGTTCTTAGAAAATTATCTCAAGACTCAGAGTTATAAATATGCTATTTAAAAATACAGATTAGTGATTCCTAAAGAACCTGAATTAGGTTTTTTTTAAGAATGAAAGGAATTCACAATTCACTGTAGAGTTATAAAGTATGGAATGCCTCCGTAATTACTGAGCTATTCATCACATAAAATTGACAACCCCATATAGTGAAACCATCAAGTGAACATTCTGCAGCCAATATGCTCCAAGGTACATACCGGAGCCAAATGAAATGTTCAGGTGATTAAGAGTTTTGAAATGAAATTAAAACATCACTCTATGTTGCAATCTTTACCTAAAGGATAGATGAAATGCTAAGCACCCAGAGACACCAAAAAGCAGAGAAATAACCTTTCCTGACTTATACAATGGTAAATCCAACTAGCTTGATGTCTAATGCCAACACTCACAAGAGATTCAATTTTTTTTTTTAAGGTGAAAAGCACAACCTAAATTTATCTACATTCTGAAGCATTTGAGATGCCTTTAGCAATCATTGGAAATTAAAGGTATTAGATCAGAAGCAACATTTTAAAATTCTTCTTCAAATGTAGTTATGCCATTTACAGCCAAATCAACATATGAAACAGAGCTAGTAAAATGGTTTTCCAAAGCAATAAACTTCATTTCATCCTTGTTCTACATATCTATCCATGGAAAGCAGTAAAGTACTACATGAGAAATTCAGATCATCTGATGGGATATGGCCATTACAAATTCAGTATAATCTAATGCCAACACTGCCTGAGCATCTACATAGATACCTACTGAGAGTGACCTTCAGGAAGCTAAGACAGTAGGTTATAAGTGGATCCTCTTAGGAGAGGGTTCAGATATCGTTCAGGTATGTAGAAATATATGAAAATAATTTTATGTAGTAAAAGTAGTTGATAGAACAATACTGAAGAGCACTGACAGAACAGTAACTATAATGATCTTACATTTCCAGGTCAGATCTTTCCATCTTACTTGCAGTTAACAAACAGTTCTTCGGGAGCTGTCCAATTACTAGCAGCTAAAAACCTGAATTAATCTATACTTTTGTGGACAAAATAAGATGTTATACAAAATACTTCTCATTACCAAATCTGTCTGCACATAAAGCTCATTAAAATCAGTTTTATGTCAGTGACACTCCCTTGATGTCAGCTAAATTACTCCCAATGCATACTTCCACGTGTTATTAATGTCAGACCTAGTAACCAGCTAATCACAGTGGAAATCCATAATGCTTTCTCCTATTTCTTTCTAGGAATTACAAGACCTACAGATGTCCTGCAGGTGCAATGTACCTTTAAGTTATGGTAAAGCACTAGATTTAACTTCCTTCCATTTCAGCATCAACTGGAAAGTTTCACAGTAACACAAGCTTCAAGGCAAGAATTTTGAATTATTAAGTTTTGTAAAATGGAACAAAAGTTATTAATATTTGTGATTGAGAAAGGGGAAAGACAATCCTGAAATAAAGTTGACTAATTCTGCAGAAATAGTTCACTCAGTTGTAATAAATACATTTGCCACTGGAATTGCATAAAAGAAGTTGGAGAAAATTGTCATGAAATGTATTTGATGTAACATATTTTTCATTACTGTTTTTATAAGAATTGGAAAATGGGATTGAACTTGTTCCCCGTGGAACAAATAATAAAACCTCCATAGAAGTACACTGGAAGACAAAAAGAAAATTCAAAATTCAAACTGATTACAGTTCAATTCTAAATGTAAAATTGATTGAAAGAAAGCTGAGAAAAATGTTTCACAGGTCAAAGACTTCTCATTGCAGTTTCACACTGAAGTACCAGTTGTCCAAGAGTTGTGCTGTCATAAAAACTCTGTCACTGGGACTTTCCGTAAATGGACTCTACAGGTGCCGATGAGAAAATAGCAAGCTAAAAAGAGCAAACATACATGCTGAGTAGAAGGGTGTAAAAGTCTACCAGATGTTAACAAGCTCTGGAGATTTGACGTCCTGTCACGTTTTCAAGACATGAAAGACGCCCAAGAGTCTGCTGAGCATGTGTAAGGCCACCAGGCCATGCTAGCGCCGACGACGGGCTGTGCAACTCAGACCACATCTGAGTTGGCCGTGGCAGCTGTGCATCGTCAGAGGCACCAGGGCTGCATGTGCTGCTGAGGAAACAAGGGACCCTCTGCACACCCACCTAGAAGCCACTGTCACGCCAGTGCAGTTCTCCCCTGTGAGTACAGAGCTGGGCTGGCCTCCGCCTGGGTGACTGGGAGTGACTGCGTGTGTGGCAGTGTCTGTGGGATAGCCTGCGCCTGTGGGTACAGTGGGAGGGAATAAGCAAATATACCATGCAAATAATTACCTGCTTTTAATAATAGCTTGATTCTATTCACAGTAAAAGCTTAATTAATAAAAGTTGTTCTACACAATTTTCATTGGGATTCTGTCTCTCCCTTACTCACTCACCTATCAGAGAAGGAGAATTGACAAGCGTGTTTGGATGCTCTAAATGAGATCAGGACACAATCTCCTACACACCCTGACATGCATTACAATACCTGCAGAATAATGAATTTTTTTTCCAACATGGTTTTGTTCTTCATACAATTTAAGCTGTCTCTGAAAATATACTGAAAGAAATGTTTTATTAAGACTTTTATTAAGTCTTAATAAAACTACAAACTCCAAGGCATGCCTCTAGGCTCACAGAATGCCAGATTTCTGTGAATTCTGTAATTCCGACTTAAAGTGCACTGCATTTTGTACCCATACACACTGCCAAAATCTTCAATAACTGTTAGAAGCAAAATACACTTTTAAATGTCTTTAAGCAGTAATATCCTGCAAAACAACTCACTAACTCCACTGTTGCTCCATTCAAAAAAATTAAAAAAAAAAACCAAACAAACAACAAACAAATGTAACTCATATTACATAAGCCTCATTGCTAAACCATCTGTGAAGTCTCAACTGGCAACACTCCTAAAAAAGTATTGTATTGACAAACACAGTTCTTATGTAATTAACAAACTTCAAGTGATACTAAAATACAATGGTACTATACAAGTTTATTTACTTTATATAGCTAGCTATATAAAATATAAAAAAAGTAAACTGCATAATTGTTTTATCAATGTTTTATTGTTAAAAGGTGGTGAGGGTGTTGTTCTTTCAGATGAATAGGACTATGATTCTCTGGCTCAAAAGAGTAATATAAGCTTAAGAGGAGGGAATAAAGTATTGACACCAAAGGTTTATCAAGTTAGAACACAAGCACACGTCAAGTCAGAGAGCATTACAAAGAGAACCTAGCATTTGCTGATAACATTTCCAAGATTAATCCTTTATGGTCAGCAACATGCATAATTACACTGGTTTAAATAAAAAGTAAAGGCAGAAGTTGTATTTTATTAGAAATTCCTAGATTGTTTCAAATATAAATATTATATAAAGAACGGTTATTCACCTATCCTAAGAACCATTTATTTCTCAAAAGAAGATTCCTTGTACCATCAATTTAAAGGAGGAGGTGGGGTGTTCAGCGAGGAAGACACCAAGATACTCCTATGCTTTCCACACATGTGGAATGTTTTTAACTGTACCATTTTCACTTTCCAGTCTTTCATCAGGTTTCTATACCTACTTAATGGATCCTATTATTGCTATTAATACAAAGTATATTTATTTGTACAACAGCCTGATTCTGAGTGACACAATGAAAATTAATTTATAAGCACACTCCTAACACATCATCTTAACGACAGAAATAACTTGCAATAGAATCTCAGAATAATATTTTATCCTCTAATTTGCAGAAAGAGACTTTTCTTCCTCATTTTCCAGTAAAAGGGAAGAAAAAAGGAGGAGCACACTATAGAAATGTTATTTTTAACAGAGGGAAAAAAGGAGCCATTTTCTGTGTAACTGCAAACCGGCAACTTTTTTTTCATTGTACAGGATTATCTTTTGCCACTCATTTCACATAGGTACCCCTAAGGTTCTTCCCAACTGGCACCTACTTTAACTTTCAAACATTCTTAGACTAGTTTTCAAAAATATTGGTGAGACTGAGCTGTCGACTCTTAGTTAGTTTAACAAAACACAAGCCGTTCTGAGGACAAGTACTTCTTCCTCATGTTGCCTACATGTATGCACTCTTTCTTTGAGAAAACTGAATAATGGCTGATCTTCTTTGGAAAAGGAAAAGAAAAAGAATTTGTCTTTAAAAGCCTGTATTGTAGCATAAGAGAAGGAGGCAATTTCCTTACCCAACTTCTATGCCAATTACCAAGCTGTGCAGCTTACAACTCTCACTTATTGGAAGCTAGCACCTGCCAACTGTCACTAGACCAACAAAAAAAAGAGACATAGTAATGTTTATATGCACTTCTCCAGTCAGAATTAACAACAAAAAAAAAAAATATCCCAAAACCCACTATTTGCAACTGTCTGTAAAACCATAAGAGAATATTTCTAACAGTCTGCAACAAATATTTCTGCTTTTATATCACATTGAACTGAGAAAACATTTAAACCCAAAGCTCGGGATGAGCAATTTAAGAAACTGAACTATAAAGGATTCCTTCATTGCTTTCAGCTGTCTTCTAAGGCAGCCTTCTAGGCTTGACTAATTGAAAAACAAGAATACGGATGTTTCTACTTATCTACATGCAATAACGCAAAACTTTGCAACTAAGAAGTTCATCCTTCTAAGTGTCCTTGTCCTCCTACAAACTAACTCAAATATAAATTAATTGGCAGACTACGATTCCTCCCTCAGAAGTGGTCCAATTACAAATGCATGCAAAAATGTGTGTTGTATGCCAGGTAAGAAAGATTACCTTTATGTGGAAACATTTATAACATAAAAGTGTAGGAAGAGCAATAAAATTGTTTGAAACGTAACAGCAACAACTGAACTCAAAATACTTAGAAAACAGGGCATTTTGTGCATGCAAAAGTGAAAGGTTTTAAAAAAACCACAGACCATAGTTTCAGTACATTCAATCATCAAGCAGTTTCTTGAATTGCTTGGCTTGAATATCTGGTATCACAGTTGTCTATATCTTTCTTTATATTTTTAGGTATTCCGAGAGACAACAGGCTTAGAGTTCAAATTATGAATTAGGTATCAGGTTTCCATATTACGTCCTAGGATCAGTTGAAGTCCATAATCTTGGTCTGTCAAGCCTTCTGAGATGTGGCTGTTCTGGTTACCATTCAATTAACACCAAACATGTTCACAGGCCAAGTCAGGATCTCCAGTTCTTGGGTGCCTTTCATGAGAACAAAGTCTGAAAGACAACTACCTCTAAGCAGACAGATAATTTCACAGTTAATTATGTTCCAAATTGGAAGAATCATGAAGGGCCTAACATGACAACTGCACAAACATAAAAATTGGCTGCACTCTTACTACTTGTTGAAATCGTTCTCAGGTGACTGTTTTTGAAACACAGTCAGTAATCTTATGAGCAGTTGTAATCCGGACTAAAGGCAAAATCAGACTATTTATTTTAAATCACTGATGTGAATTTAAGCTCATGCAGAAAACTTGACAGGCTTCAGAGGTGGGCCCATGCAAACCTCATGAAGGTCCTGCACATGGGTCAAGGAAATCCCAAGAACAAATACAGGCTGGGAGATGAGTGGATTAAGAGCAGCCCTGCAGAGAAGGACTTGGGGGTATTAGTGGATGGAAAACTGACTACGAGCTAGCAATGTGGACTCACAGCCCAGAAAGCCAACTGTACCCTGGGCTGCATCAAAAGAAACATGACCAGCAGGTCAAGGGAGGTGATTCTCCCCCTCTACTCTGCTCTCATGAGACCCCACCTGGAGTACTATGTCCAGTTCTGGGGCTCCCAACATAAGAAGGACAGGGACCTGCTCAAGCAGGTCCGGAGGAGGCCATGAAGGTGATCAGGGGACTGGAGCACCTCCTTCATGAGGACAGGATGAGAGAGTTGGGGTTGTTCAGCCTGGAGAAGACAAGGCTCCAGGGAGACCTTATAGTGGCCTTCCAGTACTTAAAGGGGGCCTACAGAAAAGATGGGGAGGGACTCTTTATCAGGGAGTGTAGTGATAGGATGAGAGGTAATGGTTTTAAACTGAAAGAGGGCAGATTTAGATTCAATATAAGGAAGAAATTCTTTACTGAGAGGGTAGTGAGACACTGGAACAGGTTGCTCAGAGGTGGATGCCCCCTCCCTGGAAGTGTTCAAGGCCAGGCTGGATGGGGCTTTGAGCAACCTGATGTAGCGGAAGGTGTCCCTGCCCATGGCAGGGGAGTTGGAATTAGATGATCTTTCAGGTCCCTTCCAACCCAAACCATTCTATGATTCCACTAACTTTAGAATGAAGTACAGAACAGGCTAGGCAAATTAAGAAATGCGTGTTACACTCGTTATCTAGTACCTCCCCTGACCCAGCATCTCATCACTCCCTTAGGAGTGAGACCATGGTTACCCAAGGGGTTCTCCCCAGGCCATCAAGAGAACTTCTGGGAAAGATGAGAGAACCACCCAGAATGAAAGCCAGGTTTACAGGTTTTAATGGGCCATGAATTCAGAGACAAGCATAAGCATAAACAATGCCAGTATATCCAGTGACAGAAAATTTTGCTATTCGTCATGAAGATTGAATAACATTTTAAAATATAATCCAAATGCACACACTGGCATTTTTTCACACGTACTAAACAGATTCCCAGGGAAAGATCCCACAGAATGGGAATAATGAAATCAGAATAAAAAAACCCCTGTACATTAACAGACATAAAGCCACAAACAAATATACTTTTTATGTAAGTGCTTAGCAACATCCTGAAGGACTGTTTAGAAGAAACACAACTGTCTATGTTCTGCGAGGTTACTCCAAACACCCAAATATTGTATTCTATACTACAGTATAGAATACTTCAGCCAGTAAGTGCTCAGTCCAGCCCAAAACTTGCATCTGAATGATAAAGGTTAAAGGCATAATGCTACCAGCTAATAAAAAGTCCTCCCATTTAAATCTGCCTATATTTAACTATAAAAAGCCCTTACTGAATTTTGTGTTCTGACAAAACTTTTAGATGAATAAGACAAAGTAACACGCAAAAAATTATTGGGAACATGTATTTAACAACCGATTCTCCAGAAGCAGGCAAGAATTAGCCTCTGGACTCTATGAAATAACCTATGTTTTATGAAGCTGAACTGAAATTACCCTGCCAGTAAACCAAAATTTCCAAAACAGTTTATTAGCTATAGAGATAACCATGTCTCCCTTTGAATTATTTTGTTATCTTAGATTACAATGTCTCCAAGTCAAACCATCAAATAACTGCTCTTTGGCTGCTTGCACAACCCATTAAATAGTACAGTATCTAGCTAGTACCCCCACAATAAATGTTTTCCCCTTTTATGAAAAGAGATTTTGCATCTATAAAATAATATTAACACCTCATTAACCATGAAAATCCTTGAAAAGCCAGCCAAGCATACCCTAACTGTTTGGAGTGCTTTAGTTTAGACAGTTACAAACAAGTATCAAAATAGTTCTACCTAGAGGTGTGCTGGCCTGAGCAAGGGGCTGTCTAGGGACAGGTGACAAACTGCTGAAATTAAAATTACATTTCAAGGTGCTCCATATCCTTCATTGTACTTAACATTAATTCACCAGTTTTTCTTCAGGCTGGTCTGCAAAGAATACCTGAAAGCTAGTAGTTCTGTAACATAAAATACTGTGGGTGCTTTGATAGTATTAAATAACAACAGAACAGTAAATTGTGACCTGTTCTCATTGGTTTATGTGGTATATTAGAATTTTTTTGACAGTGATAAAAAAGGCACATATTTTTTTTCCATACTTTCCTTTCTTCTCTTGTCACAACAGTACCAGTAAAAGTTAGCATAGATGAAGAAAAAAAAAAAAAAAGAGTACTTCATGTTTAAAATAAAATCAAAAAAACACACAGAGGAAACCTTAATGACTATGTGCAGGCTTTATCTGATCACTGTCAGTTTAAATACTGTCAGTTAGCAACACTGCCAAGGACAAGATCAGCTAAAAAATATTCAGTAGGCCACAAAAGCTTGCTACACGAATGTAAATAAAACTGAGGTAATACATAAGTGTATGGTAATACACTAAAGTATGGTTCTTTCAGAGCCGTCCTAGTTCAAAAAAAAAAAATCCTAAACCTCTGTATATGCATAGGCAAGATATGAATTATATGAAGCTGTTGTATCTTCAGATACAAATGTCACATTGGAGTGGAGTTAATCACTCTGAAGAATAAAAAGTCTTTATATCTTTTGAACGCTTCCAATAAGATCTCATAGAAATGAGACAAAACAGGTTTTATGGTTCAGCCACATTTAAGACTGGGTCAGCTGCTCTGTAGAGAACCCGCAGAACGTATTACAATAAAAGAATGTTAGCGGAAATGGGAACAGCTGTGCTTTATTACAAACCTGGGGCTGTTCTAACTACAAAACTTTCTTTATGCCTGTAAGTTTCTGTAGGACTGTCTGTCATTCTGAGCAGCCAGTTCAAAACTCCCATTTCCACAACAAAATACTTGTTTTAGTTAGATTTATCTTTTTCTGTACCTCACCTATGCAGCGAAGTGTAAATTAATCTTTCTTCTCAGATATACCACTTTCCCCCATGCCCCAAAATCACATTTTGTAATCACACAGCCTAATAATAAATGATCTGGCAAATTGCTGGTAATGAAAATGCAATCAAGTCTTTTTCATTCAAAACCTTTTAGTCATCTCAAGTATTCATAGCTAATAAAACACAGATCACCATCACACTGAAAACAAAAGCTAGTATTTTTAAAACAATTATCTGCTCCACTATCCCAGAGAGAGACTTTACACTGGTTTTGCTCCTGATTCATATTCAATATGATTTTTCTAAGAAGAAACAGGGAGAAATACTTCATTCAAGAAAATCCCTCAAGTAATGGCTCATGTAAGTAATGGCAGAAGATCCAGCATACATAATTTTTCTTGTTAATTTCATTAATACAATGCAAGTACCTCACAGCACTGTTTACACTGACATTTTACTAATGCAGTTGGTAACTTCTAAACTCATTTCTTAAAAACCACCCTACTTGAGATTATCTGCTTCTCTTTCTTTTTGTTATTTTCAGGGCATTAGAGATAACTTTCTTCTTCAGACAAATAGAAGCACATTAGGGGGGTGGAAAAAAGACCATGCGTATAGGTATATCTGTGTATATATGTTAATGTAATTGTAATTGGATGAGGCCAGATCAATGTGTCAGATAAGACAGTTATGTATTTTTTCCATTATGCCATTTTTGTATAATTTTGTATAATTTTAATTAGGTTTTGTTGATGCTTTCCAGATTCTTATTTTGTAAATACCAGCTACTTAAAAGGAAATTAATTTCTCATCTAAACTGCTAATACTATGCTTACACAGGTAAACTGTTTATAAAAAGACAAGAATTTTGAGATAAATTGGTTGTGATAGCAATTATTCACCATATACTGTAATTTTTCAGTTAATGCATCAGTGAATTTTGCAAAAATCTATTTTTCAATGGAGCAGATCAACATTAAGAAATGAAAGAGGCAATGAAATATGATGATGAGCCAAAAAAACGAGGATCTTATTCAGCATTCCATCCAAAACTCTGAGGATAAGCCTCTTCTCCTACACTGAAAATAAATAAATGAAAAAGACATCTGACAAGACCTAATGCAAAACTGAAATGGAAGGTGTTTAAAATGCCAAGTATAACTGAGCTATCACCCCACTTGTTTAGTATGGAATACAGCATTTGCAGCATTCCGCTAGTTATTCCTTAGTGGTTTGGGTTTTTTTTCAATAGCTGGCACAGTTCTTATATGTTACATCAAGAGTCAAGGAATAAATGAAAGCAATCAAAAAGAAATTCATACATAATTTCTTAAGGTTCGATAATGCTGAACTTTCACATTAATCAGTCTTTAGTTTGTGACTTTCAAAAACAACCTATTACAGACAAGCCGCAGACTAATTTTGCCATTGTGATGGCCTGATTATGCCTTTTCCAGGTATATCACTGCTACGCTTAGTGTAAGTGGCAGAACTGGATACTTTTTCAAAGAATTAATATGTTAAAATTTTTTGAAAACTTACAGGGACACGAAAAGTCAGAGGAAAAAGGTATAATAAAAATCAAGACTGAAGAGAGTTCAGGAAGTGACAAGAAGAAGGGGAAAAAGCAGCATTTCAGAATGCTTGGCTTCCCGAGATCTATTTTAACAGCAGCTGGTGTCCCTTGGAGCTCCTTTATAATGAAAATTTGAAGTGGAAACTGTTCAATATTCCAAAGTTCATTTTTATAAAAGAACTAAACTGTAGACAGCTGATGAAAGGGGAACTGGGTTTCTGGCAACAGTGCAAAAGAGTGATGGCCTTATTCTTCAAAAGAAGAAATAGAAAAAACAAAAAAAAATGTGTATTTATAGCTGCTCTTTCTCATTTATCTTAATCCTTATTATTTTCTTTTTGCTTTGTTCAAAAATGTTCAGTGAAAAAATACTTTAGCTAGAAGTACTACTAGAAAAAAACAGCAGTGAGTCTTCTAACTTCTAGAAACGGCAAGCCTTATCAACAGAAGTTATCCTACTCGGCACTTTTAGAAGTTCATTAATGATTGCTGGTAAAGGAAAATACAGGTCTGATCTTCAACATATCGAGACATTTAATTTCTTTTCAACTTTACCAGTGAGTAGTTGGCAAGACAACTGACTGCCTCTATCAAAACAAAGTCAGCTTTATTTAAAGTTTCAAAGAAATCATACTAGTTGGGAATCCAGTTATCTACAAGGAAGTCTTCATTGAGAAATACTTAGGGTATGAGGCTCCTTCTCTTTTCTCACGCAAGACACAAAGTAAATTATTTCTCCTAAACTGTGATTAGGCTTGAACGTGAAAAGCCTGAAGAACAGACATAGTGAAAAACAAAACTACATGTGAAAAGCGAATTTATGATACTCATAAAATCAAGATAGCATTCAAAAAATTATGTATTCATCACTGCACCACATATTACTTGAATTATAAGCAGGCAATCCAAAAAATCAGTGGGTTTGCAGAACATAGAAGTTTAAAATGACATGGACTTCTTTCCCAGTTGTGGTAAATCCTAAATTCCCCATCTCACTGCAGTTGATGTATTAGAATCAGTCGCTCTTCTGTTGTCCTATCCCTCTGAGACAGGGCACCAAGTTATCTCCCTCATTCAGCAAGCACTGATCATTCCCAGAAAGATTAGCACCTTACCTAGGTACAACCCTAAGACAACATTAACAGCCTGTTCCACTTCGCAACATCTGGTGTTTATTTAAATATTTACATTCAGATTAAGTGTGTGAGATTTTGTTTAAAAAATATAAGTTTCATAACACAAAACAGCTGTATTACTAAAAGGGATCCTTTCTTCTGATTAATCTGAAGAGGTATCATTATTTAAGTATTACAACTCGTTACAACCTGACCAAGCTACTGAATCCTGTTATTATCACCCATAAACCAGACCTATAACATAACATCAAGCCTACCTAACACACACAGCAAATCTAGCAGTGCATTTAAATACAATTACCAACGAAAATTAAAAAGGGGATTCAGTCCGTAACATTAAATACTTCATTGAGACAGTAAACATTTTGCTTGTTGGCACAGCTATCCTTTCACTTTCAAAAGTGAAGGTCACACTTCAGAAAGTCACACCAAGAAAGTCACACTTCAGAAAGTGCTCAGACTGTACACTCATGTCTCCCCTTACAGAGAATGACTGGATAACACTACAGGAGAATTCATGTTGTAAGGGACATCAGGAGTTTTCTAGCCCAACCTCTTGCTCCAAGCAGGGTCAGATACAACATCAGATCAGGTTGCTGGGGGCTTTATCCATCTGAGTCTTGAAAACTTCGAAGGAGGGAAACTGCACAACCTCTCTGAGTAATCTGTTCCAATGCTTGACTTGATATATCAACACCTTTCCTTGATTTTTACAAACAAATTAAATTCAGCAGTTGTTAAGCTGAAGTGCATTACTCAAATTTTATGGATAAGAAAAGTAATTTAATGCAGAAACTAATAGAGCAGTAAATTCAAGTACATGCCTAACAACTATGAGTACTGGCTTGACCAGGAATCAACAGCAAATTACAGTTATGCTTGTGTTCAAATATTTTGCTAAACTGGAGAAAATGAATTGTCTATGGTAAAGCAGAATGTTTCCAATAAAGCTATAAAAAGAACACTCATCTCATGACTAAATCATGATCTCTATGCCACAAGCTAACTACTTTGCATGGGAACAACACATAATCTGACCACTACGTGTTAATTATAAAAGCATTACGTAACTACAAGCAAAGAACTTCTTAAGTATATATTTATATTTCTTCATTTCAACACTACACTGCTCGTATGAGCTCTTAAGAAGATTCCACAGATATGAAAATGTTTTTACATATTGTCCCACATTAATTGTAATATTCAGTCTGTGGTGCAAACCATAACTCATCCATGCCCCCCATTTCAGACATGAAAGCTACCAAGTTATTGCAAATAGTATGTTTATCACATCGAAAGGACCACCTTATGTATACAAAATACTATTTTGTATACTCCACCAGTCAGTTTTATTCAGATCTTAATTCAGTGAGAGGCTTACACCTTCTTTCTGTAAATATTTCTCTAAAGTAGCTGTAACAAAACCTTAATATAAAAATGAAAAAAAATGTATAAACATAAACAAACCCCAAATCATCAGTTATTTTATTTGCCAGCCCAGAAACCCCCAAAACTTAGCAGGGTTAAGAAAAAATACAGTATATGCTCCAGTCAGAACTGCTGACATCTCCTCATAATTAGGATTATTTAAATTGATCAGCATTTCCAATGTTTACTACTACTTACAAACTGTCTTTTCTGTCCTTGCTTTCTGCCAATGCATACACAGAAACACATAATTACATATCTCACTGAAAAATGTGTTCAAGAGTTCCATTTTAAAAGGAACAATGGAGGAAAAACACATCATCAATTTTTTTCTTTCTTTCAGCAGAAGAGTCTTAATTCAAAAAATGTTAGTGACTATGTTTTAAAGCCATCAACATAGGCAAGCTTTGAGTTAATGCTATGCTCTTTCCTGTATCACTAAAAATGTACCAAAAACTAACCAACTTCTAAGAAGAAAAGTACTGTGTTGTTTCAGTGCAGAAGAACAAAAGCCACCACATGGTCTACAAAGAGGAGTGAAAATTGAGACCACCGTTTGGTAAAAGCACAGAAAAAGGGACTGGTGACTGAGAAGGGAAGGAGACTAGAACTGAACTGATACAGCAAATCAAGAAGAGGAAGCTCTGGGGAATAAAGTGAGTTGAAGGAATGCTGACAGGCAAAAAGCAAGGAGAGACAGGACTGGCTGAGAGAAGAAACTTAAGACAAATTTTGAACAGTCAAGACCAGCAGTACCTAAAAAATGAAGGCTGAGACTGGCTACAGGAGGATAAGGAGACTGTCATCAGGAGACATGTATAAAGGATGAAGTGAAAAGGACTATGCTTCCAGAGAACTGGCAAAAGAGCCCTCATCCACCATAATACACTCTCTCTAAAACCTAGAATAGAAAGATCTCCAGTCTTTCACCACTTTTCCGCCATTAGAAGTATTAAATGCACGACAAACTATGCCATTCTGCTTTATCACTGGTTCATGTAAAAGGGACTCCATTCTCATAATGCTCAAAGTTCAAGAGCTTTTGCAAAGGATTCAACTTCTCCAACCCTGTTGATAACCACCATTGAGTCCAATACAGCAACACAAGAAGAAATCTGAGAGTTGAAATTTTTCTGCATTTTCTTGGTTTGTTTTTATTTAATTCTCTTAAGTTTAGTTTTCTAGGTTTTAAGAAAGTATATGAGACATATATGCACTTTTTACCCCAGAAACAGCATGAAAGAATATTATTAAGGTTACTAAATCAACCACTCAAAAGTTATAAAACGACAAACACTGCAACCATAATTCTCTTCCCTTGAGTGTGTATGTTTTTATACAAATGTTTTTAAATAAACATTTACAGCTTCTTCAGAGTTACCTTGCTTCATTGAGTGCACAGGATGAACATGCACAGAAAATGATACAGAACCTAATGCAGGTAGGACTCATCTTACATACTCAAGAATAGAAATATGTGTAGTGAACGAGGCAGGTCTTGCAGAAAGAAAAATGGACAGGGCTCTGTAATATGCCACAAAGGCTTTAAACAATTAAAGTCCTCCCTTTTGTAGTTTCCCCCATTTCTCTTACTGTCATGCATGCCATTTTACCCAAAATTTCCACAGTTTGTAATTAACTGTGAATTCCTCTTCTTCCCATCCACAAATGTGTGGAGCAGTCAGGACTTTTACTAAAAGCATTGGCAGTTTAACTTGGGCAAACATATTTACAAAAACCATAGAAATTTCAAATTGGACACCAAAAATAAGTGAATATTTTTCACCTAACCCTGTTTGTGCCTCTGTTTGCCATCTGTAAAAGTCTTCTCTCGTCTTAGGTAGTGTTTGATAAACTAATAGTTACTTGTGAGGCATTCTGATCACATGATGATAAGCACTTTAGCAAAGCCCATACAGACGTTATCAGCTGTCTGTAAATAAATCATGGGCTCACATAATGATCAATGAGAATGATAAACAAAAGCGAAATACTCAATAAGTGAGCTCCATCCATCCTGTGCACTGAATGAGCCAAGATTCCTGTAGAAAAAAAAATAGTATGTGATCATGCAGTTAGGACTGTATCAGACAGGCATGCTCAAAAAGGCGCTTACAAGCTCTTTGTTCCATAACTGTAATCATGTGGGATTTCTTTTAAAGAAGGTGTTTAAAATACTTGATTTAAGATTCTATGAAATCAAGTAAGTTCTTGCATTATCATGCAGCTGTGTTGAGGCTGCATTACTTTTTGGTGTCTGTCAGAAGTAATACTGGAAATCTCTTACTGGTTTAGAACAACACTCCAGATAACACAAACATGGACAAGGACAGAAGCATTTTGCTTATTTTTACTTTTTGCAGAATTTGGGGATGGATAAGGTATGCTTTGATGCGATGTCAACTATCACTAAACACAAAAACTAAGCAACTGATGCTGACAATACACATTTGGAGGTAAGCAAACAAACAGAATTCCATACTACCATCAGGCTCCTGCAACGTTAAGGAAAATTCTTATTAAAGAAATTTTGGTGGATTAGTATTATTATTATTATTGATACAACATGGGCCAAAGATCATCCTTTCATAGGGATACGTACAATAATCGCACTGCAAGGAAGACATTTAAACATTACTAATGTTAGAAAAGAAAAATGGAGAATTTTTATAACTTCAGGCCATTTCAGGCAGCTTTCCCCTGCTCTTACGCAATTTCAAGTCCTGTGTTCATTATTGTTACTGGTTTACAAGTAATTTTATAGAAAAGACTGATACTAAATAAAGTGTATTTGTTAACACCTCCTTTGATGCAGCCACCTCTGCACACGTGGGTGGCTGCATTTTTAGGCGATTTTTTGCCTAAGTTGTGCACACCAGACATTACATAATGGTTTATTTTTAAAACCTTAAAGAACCCTTTAAATATTTTTTTAAGGGGCTTTGATATAATAACCATTGAAAACATTCTTAGGTCACAGGTCAGAGTTTATTTTCATTACTAAATGGAGCACAGTTGATTAACTGCATGGATAATCTCCAGTAGGTTTTATAAGCAGAATTAAATGGCGCTTCATAGAGCAGATGGAACGCCTGAAGAGCCCCTCACTCGGTCTGCAGCTGAGGCAGAGCTTCACGGGCACGCTCAGCCCCTTCAGGTGACTTTTAGCAGAGCTCAGCAACGGCAGTGTCCGCAAGTGGTGTTTCTGCTCTCACCAGCAGGTGTTACTACAGTCAGCCTGAATTACTGCCATTTACGGAAAAGTGACACAGAAAACCACCATAATTAGCATTTTACAAGGGGGGAAACAAAGCAAAACACTTTTTTACTGCAAGAAGGTGCAATGAAAAAAGTCCCTTTTTAGCTGATCACCATAAAAAGCAAACAAGTACATGAGATGGAGCAAGGCTGCCTCTGGGCGCGCAGACTGCTCTGAGCACAACCCTCGCCGCAACAGCGCTGCTGAGATGAGGCGCTAGGAGAACACACACAGCACGGAGGCATTTTTTTCCCACGCGCTCCCCAGACCCATACGTGCGCCAGTAGGAACCAGAGACCAAACCGAGAATTAGGTCTTCCCTGCGGCACCCTCCCCCGCCCCCTCCGCGGGCGCCTGGCAGCTCGCGTCTCCCACCGCGAAGCCCACGATCGCGAGGGGACAGCGCTGGCGAGAGGATTACCCAGGGAAAGCGTCCCACTTTCGGCAGCCCGGGGGGCCGAGTAATCCCGTACCCAGCGTCAGGCGCCCGCGGAGGGGGCGGCTCCCCGCGCCGTGTGACGGCCACCGCCCCCGGCCGCCTCTCCGGAGCGGGCCCCGCCGCCCAGGCCCGGGCTCCGGTACCGTCTGCGGGGCAGCTCGGAGCTCCCCCGCCGCCCAGCCGTGGGGCGAGGGGCTGCGGCCGCCCGCCACCCCCCCGCACCTGCCCCAGCTCCGCCAGCTGCACCGGGAAAGTTGACTCCCCGCCGCGGCAGGGCCCCCGCCCATGCAAACCCACCCGCGACGGCATCCCCTCCCCAGGACCGCCCGCCGCCGGGGGCTGCCCCTCTCCCCCCGCAGGAGGCAGCGCCGCGGCGGCGGCTCTTACTCGCGTCTCTAAGCCGGGCGCCGCAGCGCAAAACGGGCGGGGGGCACGCCGTCGCCGCCGCCGTTACGAAGCGAGCCGTGCCCTACCTGCGCAGTGCTGCCGCACAGACGCGATGTCACCCCGCGGCGTCCCGCCTCAGCTGCGCACACCGGCACGGCACGGCCCGGCCCGGCCCGCCGCCCGCGCGCCCGCCTGACAGCCGCACGCGCGGCCCCCCCCCCCCCGCCCCGCCGCGCGCGGGGCCGCCGGGGCCGAGCGGGGCGCGGGGAGCGGCGGCGGCTGATTGGACAGGGGTGATGTCACTCGTGCGCGCGCGCGAGCGAGCGCGAGCGCGGCGGTGAGGGGAAGAGCGGGGAGAGGTGAGGGGCGAGCAGGGAGAGGAGGGGGAATAGGTGAGGGCAGAGTGCTGCGGAGAGAGCGAGGAGAGCCGTGGGGCGCGGGAGGTGAGGGCTAGCGTGTGGTGAAGGGAGAGGGGGGAGAGCCGGGGAGAGGAGGTGAGCCTGGCGAGGTGAGGGGCGCACCAGCCGGCAGCCCCGGCCGCGGTGGGTGCACGGGCTCGGGGGGTCGGGGAGCGGGCTGAGAGGCAGCGGGAGGGTCGCCCCGTCAGACCGGGAGGGGTGAGGGTGAACAGTGCCGGGGGCGCGGAGGGTCTTCAGCTGCCGCCGTCGGCGGCTGTCCCGCTCGCTATGACACACGACTGCAGGTGGAACAGCACTCCGCGCTGTCCGGCGGACATGTGCAGCACCGACTGCCACACACACACATCCACACACACTCGTAGGCACGGGCGTGCGCTCTGCACATGCCCAAAGGGAAGGTGAAGCCCAAATGAAGCTGCTGCCCATACCCCGCCCATGTCCCTCAGCTGCGCCCGCACGCACCGACAGCAGAGAAAGAGGCGGGAGACGAGACCGACCCCAAGGGTGCAGCTGGGCAAGAGGCGTGATGCTCGGGATCCTCGAGAGATGTGCCCGGTAACGCCAGGTGCAAACTTTCAATTAATACTCTCCTTCCAAGTTAGGACAATAATTTTGAAATGATGGGATTTTTCTTAAGCCTCAAATTTATTTTCTGGACTTTGCATCTTCTGTGCAGGATCATATGTCTTAATTTTTCTTCATTACCACAAAGGCTAGATATTTATTTTCAAAGCCTCCTCCCCTCCCTTCAGCCCAAATCCCGTGGTATTTTCCACTTTGTAAATTGCTGTAGAAGTCAAAACTCCCAGAGGAAAAAAAAAGACAAAAGGGCTGTGTGAATGCACAGGCAGGAAGGTGCCCTGTCCCAGAATAAGCATGGGGCTTGCTGCATGCCTGCTTGGAGGAAAGCAAACAGGGCCAGAGTGGAGAAATGATCCACTGAGGACTCACGAACTGCCAAATTCTGATGGCTGCTGCAGGAAGGACTCCTGAGGGATGGAACATTGAACCTGCAAAACTACCAGACATGAGTTACCACTATATATGAAACAAAGCTTTTGGGGAGAGCAGGGGCTGAAACTGTGACACTTTATATTTACAGTGAGTGACACACAGTCACTAGCTGGCAGAGCACAAGTAACACTTGACTAGGTTATGCCACCTGCACAGCAATAACGACCAGTGAGTGGAAAACTTCAGCTAGTCCAAGGCCCTCAGCCTGACAGCCTGAGGGCCCTTGTTGCTCCATGATCAATCCCTTCTGCTGGGAGTTACACCAAAGCACATAAATTCCCCCTTATGAGAAGTGAGGTCTCTGCAGTAGAGAGGCATCTGGAGTAATTTTTGTCAGCAACTTGAGGTAAGTAGGGGCAGGAGGAAATAAGTCAGGACTGCTTCACTTGTAGCCGTCATCTCAGGTAGTTCTTGCATGACTGAAAGGTTTTACAGTCTGCAGATTGCAGCAGATACCGTTCTGTCAATTACAGTGAGATCATACTCCTGCAACCATATGGGTAAGAAGCTTGTTCAGGGATAAAAAGCATAGTTCATAACAAAAAAAACCACCAACCCACAAACAAAAACAGATTCTCATTTAATCGTTCCAGGGTTGAAGATTTAGGCTCGGGTCTTTAATTCCTGTGTCTTAATCCAATACTGAGCATTGTGTGTGTACACAAACATGCAGAAGAGAAGAGCTGTCACTGTGGGTGTGCTCTCAAAGCAACAGAGATGGAGGTTGCATGCCAGGGACAAAACTGGGTGGTACCAAAGGTGCAGAAAAAATGGAAAGAAAGACTGAATAGCAGAGCATATTAGGGTAAACAGGTTAGATTATACATACTGGCAAACATATAGTAGTGGAACAGAAGGCATTTAAAATATTAGTGAGCTTTGAAACTCTGGCACAGACTTCATCTGAACTGCAGTTTTTAGACAACTGCTTTCTTACAGTGAGGACCATAAAAACGTTTCAGCCCCTGGCAGGGTTTAGAGCTGTCTTAGGACTGCTCTGAGTAGGTTCGGTTCCAAAACTGCCTCAGGCTGCATTTTGTGGCTAGAACCACTAAAACACGAAAGTCAACTTTAGGATGATTTGCTGAAGGGAGTGCTAAGCTGCATCGCGTGTCCCCTCAGATGTACAGCACAGGCAGCTATATGCTGCCACAGTGTATTTAAGGTTTAGGATGCTCTCTGAAGGATGTTATTCCCTAACGTTCAGTAATTTCAGTTTCCAATTTCATTGCCAGAAGTTAAGATGGCTGTCATACACATTTTGAGGGAGGGTAATTTTTTGCTTAAATATACCAGTGGGTGTCTCTGCACTGCACAGAACATCCCTGTTTCTCCCTTTGCTTGATTCAAACGTCCTTCACTAGAGTCAGGGAGTGAGCAAAGCAAAACAGGAACAGAAAACCTGTGAAAAGCAGAAACAGAGTACATTCAGCACCCTGTACATTTGTAATCATCAGCTGCCCGTTACTCCGTAACACTCTCTTCCTACGATCAGTTTATATCTGTAGCTCATACACACACACCTACATCCCTGGGTACTTGATTCCTGTGAGGAATTTGCTCCCGGGAAGGAGGCACGAGTCATTTAGGATCCAACCGTAAAGGATGAAAGAGACATAGCTGCAGGCTGCAGCACTCCTGGAGCAACAGCAACCACTGACCTCACTTGGTATTTCCTACAACAAACACTCGCAGCATCCACTGTGGGAGGAAGGGGGGGTGGGGGAATATGAAGCTTTCTGTTGTTATAATAAAATGGAGACACAGGCCAGCATGAGCTTTATATACCCCTACCCAATCTGAGCAATCTTTTTAGAGGATTAATAAGATTAGAAGCCCCTATTGTTTTGCTCATGGCTGTTTATTTGAAAAATGGCTTTTCTTGTAAACATACAGAAATGACCATATGTTACTCCATACCCTGGTGCTGTCTTGTAATGCTGCTAAAAGCAAAGAATGAAAATCATGTTCCAACTGCAAATTTTACAAAAAAGAAATAATTAATTCACCCTTCAAGTCTGCTGCTGTGGAGTCTTACCTGCTTGAGAGTAATGCATTAAGAGTACTCTTTCTTTGAAAAATCTTGCTGCAGCTTATGCTGCTGTAAGAAGGTTAACAACATTAATGATCTGTTTAAAAATACATGGTTATTTAAATTCCAGGTGTATATTTGCAGAGATATTTGAACTCTGACTTTATCCAAGCCTATCATCCATGAAGTTGACACATGCAAGTTCCTTTTCATTGTTCCCCAATGATGCAAAATATTTCCCAGGATATTAAAAATTTTCAAATGAAAGTAAGAGTTTGAGACTCAGAGACCACTGAGCTGAACACTACTCTTGTTGAATTCCAAACTCTCCAAAGTGAATGAAACACACCAGAAAGATAGTTTTAATTACAGAGCTTAAAATAGAGGATATGGCAAGATTTAAGGTTGAAATTAGCTTCTGTATCTCACAAGTCTATTTTCAATAGCTTGTAGTTTAATCATTGAGGCTATTTCCTGTGCTTGACCTCTTTCATGACTCAAATGTTTCTGGAAAATGATTCAGACATTTTTGAGGATGCAAATAGACAAAATTAGCTATTTTTAATGAGAAAAAACTATTTAACCATTCTTTTAATGGGAATACTGCCCCTATATCCCTCCACAGGATCTTGTGAGATCTTGTACAGAAGGTAGCTTGGAGCTCAGACAGATTCTTCTGTACAAACAAAAATATTCATTTCTGACAAAGAACCAGAACAGGAAAGAAATTAAGAGGATGACATGAGAGTATGTTTACACTCTGTTGATCACTGACTGACTGGTACTGTGAGCTCTAGATGCCAGTCCAGAGCTTGTAACTTTGGACATCAGGTTACTCAATTACACTGGGGTTTGTTTCAGAAGCAGTCACATCAGATTAGGTTGGGTGAATATAAAATTAGCTGTTCCTCTCACTAAGCAGATCTCAACTTTCCCATGAATCTAGTCCCACAAATTAAAATGTTTACCTTCCTCATTAAATTGTTTTCTCCATAAGCTATTACCAAGGTATCAGGTTTGTACCACAAGACAGGTGACTTGAATGTCGCTCCAGAGAAGCAAAAGTTGCCCAGATTCTCTCCTGAGTCAAAAATACAATCTCTCACCAGTCCAGTCCATATTCTGTGGAAGCATATAGCCACATGCGTATAGCTGCTTAAACTCACATAGCCACCGTCTTCCCATAGCAAAACACAGGAGAAAACAAAAATAAATAGCATTTTTAGAAAGCAAATTTCATGGTCCTATATTGGCTACTTCTCACCTATTGGTGCCCACAGTTACTCATTTGGCTCAAGTGAGAGACGATCATGTCGTGAATACAAAATTCCTCTTTTTACTGACAGTTCTACACATTGGTAAAATCTGCATAAACACTAAGCAAAAATGGTACTAGTACTTACGGCAGTTGCAAGTCTTTAAGAATTATTGTTCCTTAGTTTTGTTACCCTACTCGTATGCATTATTTGAATCTTTGCATGAGCTCAGTGTTTTTTTCTATGGATTCCTGTCTCATTCGATATAAAAGGTGAATATATATGATACAACATCTCTGCAATATTTCTTTATATTCTTACCAATCAATTGATTTAGGTCTAATTTACAGCTAGATGGTGCTAAATAAAAACTCATTCATTGTGCTGATGAGCTCATTTCCCAAGGGTTCTCCAACATTCCTGGCTTTGAAACTTTTCTTCCAAAAACACAGGTAGGAAAAGGTTGGAGTCTCCATTTCAGTATATGCAACTGAGATACAAAATGACATATGGAAAGTCCTGAATAAATTGCAAATATCTCAGCAACTAGATGTCCAACTCAAAATATGAATAGCCTGTTTTTTCAGAAATGCTAAACATTTTCGATATTCTTTACAGGGAAGTGTGAAGATAGAAAAGATTCCCCGAAATCATGCCTGAGGTTGGCACTTCAAGCTTGTTGAATGGAGAATAAAGAACACGTGTCTACTGTCTTTTAAAAAAAAATGTCTGAAGTGGCTTGCACAGTAACACATAGTTTGTGAAAGATATGGAGCTTAGTTCTCCTGTCTTGCTAACTTGTTTTAAGTACTTTCTGCTATTTGAAATTACACAGTGTAAGGCTTTCACAAGAAAACACTTCATTCAAACCTCAGTAATAATGCACACATAATCTTTACCTTGGCTTTTGGATTTTCTGTTCTTTCAGCATCATTTTTGGAGAGAAATATATAATGCATGTTTGCATGTTACTTTTTATTTGCTTTTTTAAATACAATATTCATCAGATAGATACAAAAATAAAGTATTCATTTACTTCAAAGGAGAATTGCTGTTCAGTAGGGTTCAGCGTATCTGTAGAGGCTACAATATGCTCCAGATTTCTGAAGATTGTTGAACTATTCTTTGATGATATTTTCAGAAGCTCTTAAAGGAGCATTTCTAATGGAAAACTGTCCTGGTTTAACCAGGATAGGGTTAAGTTTCCCCAGCAGTGGGGGGGAGCTCTAGCTGGGTTATTCAGATACCACTCAGACGTCACATCCTGGCAGGTCACATTTTCCTGGCGCGGAATGCGGTGCACTCGTGGTTTTGTACATCGTGCTTCTCACTGCTGTATTTGGTAGCTATTTTGCTCTGTTCATTGCTATCACTATTACTGTTATTGTTATTGTTGTTGCTTGTTGTGTTGCTATTGCACTGTTGTATTAAACCTTTCCTTATCTCAGTCTTGGGGCTTTGTATTTCACTCCCTTTGTGGGGGAGGGGCAACAGCCGTGTGGTCTCAGACCCCGACAGGGGCTAAACCACCACAAAAACTCTCAGTCACAGTAGGTGTTTGGGTATTAGGTACTTAGCATTAGCTATTGGATCTTTTCCACTAAGGTGTGGCAGATATCTTGGACTTTTAGCACGTTTATTTTTACACTCGCTAGCCTGCTAGTCATCACATATTAGCAATGTGGGATTTAACCTCTGCTGTTTCCTAAATCTTATCTGAAGTCAGCCTGACAAGACATGGTACAGAAGCCAATATAGCTCCTGTCTGATTCTGAGAGAAAATAGGAGAAAGAGATTAGTGCTAAAAATTGTATGGCTACAGTTATCTGTGCTGTTAGTTGCCATCAAGGTCAGTAATGGGTGGTTTCCTTGTTACTGCTGTTGTCTTCAGCTGGGTAATATTGACATGTGTGTGTCCAGGCTGGAGTGCTGCAGTGCTTGCAGAGCCGCTGTGAGGAGGTCTCACCATTCAAACTTCTTAAACAAAACAATCACAATATCAGCTTGGGGGTAAAGGCAAGGCCACGTTTGCTGCTTGACAGCACAATCCTAAAACATTTGCCTGATGATCATCAGTACAGGAAATAAGGTATATCAAAATGATGTGCTGGTGGTAAGGAGTTTGGAAGAGCATCCAAATACATCCCCAAAGACTACCATCATCAGCACTTATTTTTAATTCATATTTCATGAGTTCAACAACCCTGTTTAAACATCACATTCTCTATAGATATTTGTTTTCTTAATATCCTGTCTTAGGTGGGACCTAACCCCAGCTTTATCAGGTTCATCAGTTGTACTACATCTAGTACAGTTTTTCCTTCCTTCTGTCCTGATAAGACTGTGCAATGTGTGAATGCCGTGGTGAGCTTTCATGTGAGAAATGTATATTCTCCAAAGCGTTCTTGAGTCCTACAGCTACAACATAAGTGACACGGGAATTTGTCACATACCTACTAGTGCTAATGACAAGACTAAAACCCTGAAACCTCCATATCTGAAATCTGTTTGTTCACCTTGCCTTGGCTGTGTGTACATATAGGTATGGATATAGATACCTATAGATAAAGAGGCATACATGTGTGCATGCCCCTATGTACAAATGAATTTAGAACCGTTTTCATTAGGAAGAAAATAATGAAAAGAACTATGTCCTAATTTTCATCCAAAGCAGTCTTTTCTTTTAGAGCTCCAAAAAGTCTTTAATCTTCTCAGAAATGTATGGCTAGACTTAACTTAAAGAATTCTTACGGGACTGACACAAATTGGTTGCTCAGCAGCTGAGATCATCTAATAAAAGGCTAATCTTTAAACTGCAAAGACCAGGAGCTTCCACTTCAAAAGGTTATACATTTTTTACTCATGCTTTTTCAAGCAAGTTGTTTTCCTTCTAAAAGAGCACAAAAGTAAGAAATAAAGGAAAATGTAACAAAATGCATACTTTAAAAGGTTTTTATATTTTAAAGCAATATTTTAATACATTTTACAATTAATTTTGCCAAATTTATTTTAATGAATGTTATCTGTGAATTAGAAGAGGTTACCAATGAGAAAGATACCAAAAAAGCCTTTGATTAGGTGAAAGTTTAATTGATATTCATTCAGTTCTTTGCAAAACTACAGTTATAATTATTGTGGTTCATTTGCATAACATGTTCCAAATTTTAAAGTTTCAAATTTTTTAATATTAGGAAATGCATTAAAATATTTTCAGAGTAGAAGATGGAGCTGTCAGGATTTCCACCTGACACACCTGTTGGCAGCCAGCAGCGCACCCTCACAGCAAAGAGGGCCAACAGCATCCAGGGCTGCATTAGTGTGCTGGTTTTGGCTGAGATAGAGTTAATTTTCTCCACAGTAGCTAGGGTGGGGCTGTGTTTTGGATTTGTGCTGAAAATGGTGTTGATAACACAGGGATGTTTTAGTTATTGCTGAGCAGCGCTTGGACAGAGCCAAGGCCTTTTCTGCCTCTCACCCCACCTCACCAGCGAGTAGGCTGGGGGTGCACAAGGAGTTGGGAGGGGACACAGCCGGGACAGCTGACCCCAACTGACCAAAGGGACTTTCCATACCGTATGGCGTCATGCTCAGCATGTAAAGCTGGGGGAAGAAGGAGGAAGGGGGGAGCCATTCAGAGTGATGTCGTTTGTCTTCCCAAGTAACTGTTCCACATACTGGAGCCCTGCTTTCCTGGAGATGGCTGAACACCTGCCTGTCCATGGGAAGTGCTGAATGAATTCCTTGTTTTGCTTTGCTTGTGCACGCAGCTTTTGCTTTCCCTATGAAATTGTCTTTATCTCAACCCACGAGTTTTCTGACTTTCACTCTTCCAATTCTCTCCCCCATCCCAGTGGGATGTGTGACCGAGCAGCTGTGTGGTGCTTAGTTGCTGGCTGGGGTTAAACCACGACAATTAGGCAGAGCATTGCCAGCGGGTTGGTGATCCTTTCCCTCTCCTCAGCACTGGTGAGATACATCTGGAGTGCTGGGCCCAGTGCTGGGCTGTCCACTACAAGAGAGACATGGGCATACTGGAGAAGGTCTAGTGAAGGACCACAAAGGTGATTAAGGGACCAAAGCATCTGACCTGAGAGAGGGCTCGCTCTCTCTAGCTCTGAGGGATGTTTTAGCCTGAAGAAGAGAAGGCTCAGGTGAGCCTTATAAATATGTATAAGTATCTCATGGGGACTGCCTAAGGAAGACAGAGCCAGGCTCTTCTCCATGTGCCCAGTGACAGGATGTGAAGCAATGGGCACATGTTAAAAGACAAGTAATTCCATTTAAGCATTGAAAAACCTTTTTTACTGTGGGGGTGGTCAAACACTGGGACAGGTTGTCCAGAGAGGCTGTGGAGGCCCCATCCTTGGGGATACTTAAAAAATGCCAGGATGTGTCCCTCAGCAACCTTCCCTAGCTGACCCTGCTTGAGCATGGCAGTTGGACCAGATGATTTCCAAAAATCTTTTCCAACCTCACAGGTTCTGTAATTCAGGGACCAGGATATTGGCCTGTATGTGTTTTTATGCAGATAATGCCAACTTTCAAAATATAATTAATACGATTTTGTAGTCTCTACATATTCAGGACACAAGACTTTTCCACATAATTCCAAGACACAATTCATACAGTACATTCAATATAGATATACTTAAGTTTTTCTTAACACAATGACACTTTAAAATAAATATATGCATGTGTACACGTATGGGTATGTATAATATAATGAAACATCGGAGACATTCCTTATTTTTCAAAAGGAACAAAGATTTGATATAGGTTGAATACATCCATAAGTATTTGCAGAATTGAGGATTTTAATTTATTTTTAGGTATTACAGTGCATTCATTACAGATACTGTAATATTTCTACAGAATGCATTACTTAATCCTTCTCTGAAATACACCCTATTTTCTGAGTGGAATATGTCATGACAAGCAACTCTAAGCTATAAAACCTGCACAATTAATTTCAGAAGCAAGCAGAAAAATAATATATTTCTGTACACAACCACATGGACTATTTCAAGTGCCTAGGCATTAGTGATGTTCTTGATCTTCCCCTTTATTTTTATGGAGTACATGATGCTTCAATCTTTTCATCGTTCACTGAATGTATATATTAGGGAGGGCTTTGTGCTTTGTTGAATATGGTGGCATGATTGGATGCTATATAGACCATTTCAGAGTAGACATAAACTGTCTATTTTCTGCCATTCAGAAGGATTGGAGCTGATCCATGTGATCCTTTACAGATTCATGTTCCTTCTAGAAGTCTTTACTTTCTGCTAACATTGTATTTGTTAAATGTAAAATACTATCTGGGTCACATCTTCTCAATAGGGGATCATTAACATGGGTTAATGATCTCATAAAGTTAGGCAACATGGATTGCAGGCATACCAAATCATCAGTGTGGTGGTTTCTTACCTCCACTCTTTAGAATTCAGAGTAAAACTACAGAATTTCTTTCCTTAACGTAAATCTTTCCAGGGGCTCTGGAAATGACAGTGTCAGCCTATTTATTTACCTCTCAACTTTTTAATCCTTTTTGATAGAAGGGATACTTTTATACTTACATTGTACATGTTCATGTGTCACACGTCCATGTGACCATTTGAAGAACTCTGAACCTGTTGGCCATATTTGAAGTACTAAAGTGTCAGAGCTAACTTATACCTTTAGTGAGGGCAGGGCAGAGTAGAAATACTTTGTAAATGGCTTAATTTAAGGAAAAGCTGCATTCTATTAAAGATCATAAAATCTGCATGAGCTGGAGCATCCCTATAGAAGTCCCAAATTCAACATAAACTGCTCCTAGGATAACCTGTTAAACTTATCCACAAGAAAAATCTGTCTCAAGCACCGTAGGTTTAGTGTAGTACTAAATCAAGCCTGAGATTTTTCATAGAGTAAAACAGAGGCAAACAGCCTAGTTTTAGATGGTCCAGTCTGCTTAGTACATAAACCATGCTGAATTAGTGTCTGAGATTTGCTCCCTCACTACCTGATTTTGTGTTTAGACATTGGTGCTTGCACGCTTTTCTTCTTGATTAACAGTTAACTGTGACAGAAGAAAGCCAATAAACGAAAGCCAAAGAAATAAAAATTCTAAGAGAAATGCAGTATTATCCATATAACATTTCATTTAATGTCAACAAGGCTATAAAAATAAGTGAAGTCAGAAATTACAGCTCCAGTGAGGTTAGTATTTGTTTCTTGGTGGTTTGGTGCTTTTTGTGTTTAGCAGATGCTATACCTCAGGGGGAACAAAAATCCTCAACAATCACAGTTTACAATTAATGCCTCTGTAGTTCCTAACATTTTAGTGACTAATCACAACAAGCTGCATCATTACACTGCAGTACACACAATTCCTCTGTTAAAAGGGTAGTTTAAAAACAGACATTCAAGTTCAGCCCAATATCCATCTGTGTTTTTCATCCAGTGACATTCTAATGGAAAATGCAGAAATTGTTCTGAACAGCAACCAGAACTTGAAAGTCTCTGTCCTGGATGAATGGCATTGTTTCTTCTTCTTCATATCTCTCCCATTAAATCTTCATTTATTTTCTGCATAGTTTCAGTTAGAGACTCTTAATCCTGCTGGGATTTAAGAGATAAATGTTACTGGGGTGCAGACTGCATTTGGGAAAATAAACACTTCCTAGAAGAAACGTAAAAGCCAGGGAATTTAGTTTATTAGAAGCTATGGGTTCAGAGGATTTGGGTCTTAGATATCTGAAATGACAGTTAGGTGGCACTTAAGTCCATTTGTTAACCTACCTGTCTGCTTCTCTGCAGATACGTCAAGACTGTATTGTATCAGACCAGTCTAACCTCCTCATACAACAGCCTAACTGATCTTGTGGACAGACAAAAGGCAGTAGATGTCAAATACAAGGAATTTTTTAAGGTTTCTCATAACAAGACTGAGCAAATTGGGGAAGATGGTTTAGATAAAAATGCTATTGCCTGGCTACAAAACCAGTTGGAAAAACATATTCAAGGTAATTAGCACTTACTCAGAATCAAAATGGAGAGGTGCGCTGAGAGATGTTTGTCAAAGGCCTGTTCTGGCATGGTATTGTTTAATATTTACATTGTTGAGAGGAGTGATAGAACAGACTACATGACCTAAATTTGAAGATGGTCTAGATGGAAGAGAGCTAGCTTGCCAGAGGACAGGTTTTAGTTCAAAGTGGAGTCTTGACAAGTGGAGATTCAACCTGAAAATAGTAGTGCATGATAGGAATGATCTGTAGGTTATCTGAGATGATTTCCAAACACAGGCAAACAGCATCATATTGCTGCAAGAAAATCAAACATCAATCTGGGAAGCAACGTGAAGCTACAGAACATGAGAGCCGGTTCTTCCACCTTACTCATGTCTGGCAAGGCCTTATTACAATCCCATGTCTGGTTTTGGACACAACAATAAATGGATGTGGAGCAGTTGGACAGAACTGGGACACGCTGAGAAGAGTCACTGTGCCATATGGAAAAATCAGAGAAAACGAGATTGTTTACTTAGAGAATGGGGGACTAGGTGGTGACAGGACAGCAGTCTATTAAGTAAAATGTGGAAGAAGAAGGAGATTCACCTGTTGTTCGAGCCCATAGCAGAAAAGACGAGAAGTAATGGCTGTAAATGACAAGGAAGCACCAGCTTAGTCTCCAATTTGGGAGAGCTTTGTAAAAGCAAGAATAATCTCACTAAAGATGATCTTGCCTCAGGAATTTGGCTGTACTAGGTGATCTCTTTAAAGCTCCTTCAGTCCTGTGATTGATTGTCTTACTGATGTCTAAATCTCAACTAGAATGTTTTCGTGTAGCAAAAGCCTCAAGTATTAGCAAAACTGAATCCTGAATATCTTCAGTACCTTTCTTAGTTTATCCAAACCATACCAATATTGTATTCTGAAGCTGTAAAAGATTATTTTGCCCATATTACTCTGCATTAACTAAATGATGATGGGAACACCTGCTGCTTTTCTTAAGAATATATTACAACACAGGCAGTGGTTACTTCATTTACTGTCCTGCCTGGGACCTGCTCAGCTGTAGCATAACCTGTCAATTATGAAACAGAGAGAACTGCTGAAAATGCTAAGGCAGTGTCCAGATTCATCTCACCCACCTTCCTATGTCTGCAGTATAAATGTCTACAACTGCACGACTCATGCTAATCTCCATTCATGGTGAAAAGAGAAAACTAGTCAATTTTAGGATGCAATTCATTTCACTTATTTTAGATGTCTATATTAGGGTGAGATGAACAGAAGTGCTTATTTTCCTCCATTGACTAGATGCAGACTAGATGAATAGCTCAGATGGGGAAATCTGCATGGCAAAGATCTTCATTTTCTGAGATAAATTCTATCTTGTGCGTCGCTTTTAGACTCCAACAGTAACAATAACAATATTAGATACACAACAGTGCTGACTAGCAGCTGTTTGAAAGAGGTAGTAGAGAGAAGACCTCACTCCACCTAACAATTAATTCCTCTAGCTGTTAACAGCAGATAAAGCTAGGAGGTAGAGATTATAAATAAAGTTGAAATAACTGACCCTGTAAGAAAGGAGTATGAGCATGCAAATTATGTTAAAACTAGAGAATTAATATGTAAAAGCAGGGCCAGTATCTTTCAGCTGAAGAGTCTATTGATTAAAACTGATGTGTACACAACTGCAGTGCACTGGTGTTTATTTTGAATTAGAATGACCACTTATATTGAAAAGCATAGTATTTCTTCCCTTAGGCCCTCTGGATGAAGTGTTAAGTTCAGGTTCATACTATATCTGGAGTTATATATTCATTATCAGATTACTATATTTTCAATCATTAAAAAAAAAAATAAGAGGGAGGAGCAGTTCATCTCACTTCTAGGCCTAAGATTTTTGCTGGAAAATCACTGTCTTTCCTGTTTCAGTATTTTCAGTAAAACACTATTTTGTTATTGAGGCAAGAGCAGAATGTACTCTTTAGCCTCAGTTTTTGAGTCTTTAGCCCTACCTTCCTCTACAAGATCAGGTAGTTTTCTTTTCCTCTGGACTCAACAACTGTGTTAAATAAAATAAAATTGAAATTTTACCAAATATACAGGTTTTGTACCAGTGCCTCCTTGAAGGGCCAGGCATCCTAACCGTTTCCATAATCCCTGGCTCTTCCACCTCACCCTTCTTGCCTCTTCTCACCTCCTCCCTCTTCAGCATTTGCCCCCAATATATTTATCTCTCTTTATATTTATTATAGTGTTCCATTCTGGGATCTCCTGTGACAGTCAGATCCCATGCTAATGGCCACAGTGTATGTACGCAGTTAGCAGAAGCATTTAATTGCCAAGTTCCATTCTGAATATTGCTTTGCACAGTGCTGGAGTCACTCTCAGATGGTGACTTGCAGGAGAAAAATAGAAGAAAACTCTTAGCTTTGGGGCTGCTAGAGACAACGATTTTTTCAAGTGCATAGAGGATTAATTGTTGTTTGATTGCTGAGGATCCAGAATACAGAAGCAAATCAAGATAGACAAAGATCATCCTCTAGAAATTTGCCCCACAGACCCCTGAAAATATACACAGCATCAGACTGTATTTCTTTAAGCCTTCTAAAAAAATCCGTCAAATTTTGCAGGAAATAGTTGAGGGAAATCGAGTGCACCATCAGTAAGTTTGCAGATGACACCAAGCTGGGTGGGAGTGTTGATCTGCTTGAGGGTAGGGAGGCTCTGCAGAGAGATCTGGACAGGCTGGAGCGATGGGCTAAGGCCAACTGTATAAGTTTCATTAAGGCCAAATGCCGGGTGCTGCACTTGGGCCACAACAACCCCCAGCAGCGCTACAGGCTTGGGGAGGAGTGGCTGGAGAGCTGTCAGTCAGAGAGGGACCTGGGGGTGTTGATTGACAGCCGGCTGAACAGGAGCCAGCAGTGTGCCCAGGTGGCCAAGAAGGCCAATGGCATCCTGGCTTGTATCAGACATAGCGTGGCCAGCAGGGACAGGGAAGTGATCTTACCCCTGTACTCGGCACTGGTGAGGCCGCACCTCGATTACTGTGTTCAGTTTTGGGCCCCTCACTACAAAAAGGACATTGAATTACTCGAGCGTGTCCAGAGAAGGGCAACGAAGCTGGTGAAGGGTCTGGAGCACATGTCATACGAGGAGCAGCTGAGGGAACTGGGGTTGTTTAGTTTGGAGAAGAGGAGGCTGAGGGGAGACCTCATCACCCTCTACAGCTACCTGAAAGGAGGTTGCAGAGAGCTGGGGATGAGTCTCTTTAACCAAGTAACAAGCGACAGGACAAGAGGTAATGGCCTCAAGTTGCACCAGGGAAGGTTTAGACTGGATGTTAGGAAGCATTTCTTTACAGAACGGGTTGTTAGGCGTTGGAATGGGCTGCCCAGGGAGGTGGTGGAGTCCCCATCCCTGGAGGTGTTTAAGAGTCGGGTTGACATAGCGCTGAGGGATATGGTGTAGTTGGGAATGGTCAGTGTTAGGTTAATGGTTGGACTGGATGATCTACAAGGTCTTTTCCAACCTTGATGATTCTGTGATTCTGTGAAATAAGTAAGTAGGGATCGCAAGAAGATTTCTGAGAATCCAGTGTATTTTACTCAGATACTTTGGAGCCCTGAAAAATCAGGCTGAAGAACCTTCCTCTGAACAGGGGGTTATGCAGCAGTCCCTAGAGCTTCATTATAAATATGTTTTTAGATAGCTCCCTGGGACTCATGTTGAGATGGGAAAAGGCTATGTGGGGAAAGAGTTACTAGCTAATTCCACTCCTTTTGTAACAGCTACAAAACTTCCCTGTTCTTGACCATGAAATTTTGAATCCTCAACAAGTTTCCATGGATCTTCCAGGGTAAAAACCCCATAATTTTGCTCAAGGGGAAAAAAAGAAATAAAACTACTATGCCTTGTAAAAACTATTAAGCATTTTTTGCTCTGTGGAGTGTTTGTAAATATGGCATGCAACACTATTGCATTGTGACTCAACAATTGCACACCTGTATTCACTAAACATCAACAGCTTATTCCGAACAGTAATGCACTGAATGGGGCTTTGCTGAAATGCATCACAAATATAACTGTTATGTTTCCCTAAGGTAAACTGCTAAGCACTGAAATTCAGACATTCCTAGCAAAATTTATTCCTTTCTAAATCACTTTCACATCACTGTCGTGTACAAAGATTGAAAAGACCCTCAAACACAAAGGCCTGCCATTGCTGATGAGGTCAATGAAACTACCTACATAGTGAAGTTTGCTGGATCAAGCTCTTAATTTCCTGCTTAGCATTTTAAATACCGTAAGAAAAATGATTCATCAATTTTTTATGTGCATATTTACTTATTTTCCAGTGACCTCCAGATAACTGGTATGTTCCAGACTGCAGTCACAGAAATTGCATTATAAATAAACAATATAGACATGAAAAGCCAAATGCACAGGTGGGTAAATAAGCAGATTCCAGAATACCACACAGTTATTGCTCTCTGGAGTTGACACTGAGAATGACAATGCATCCCCTTACTATAATTTAAATTGTCTTCTAAAAAGAAGCAGGTGCTCCAAGCTAGGGAACCCAAATACCTGTGAGATATTCCATAACACAGCAGAAATACAAACTAAACAAATAAAAGATCAGAGAATAGATTGAGTGCAGATCAGAAGGGAGTGCAAAAGGCACTGCTTACCTGTCCAGTGTCTGGTTTAGGTTAGAGCAACATGCAAATTGTTCATGTAAGGGTAAGCAAGGACTGCCTCGGAAGCAGATGCTGAAGATGGCTGTGGCCAGGCTGCTCCTGGTCGGGACTCTGGCAGCACTGCTGGTGGTGGAGAACTGTGCAACTGGCCCTAGAGCAGCCGTAGGTCAGGGCCACAGGTGACGAGTAGGATCATGTGTTATTTTTCCATCCAGTTTCTGTTTTCAAACAGAATCTGAAAATCAGCTGTCCAGCCAAGTCCAACTGTATTAAGGGCTTTTAAACGCATGAGGATAGGTTTCAGACGTCAGTGGTGACACCGTCACGCTGTTAAATACTTTCCAGCAGACCCAGTAATCTCTGCAAAATGCTGCAGCCGTACACCAGAAAGGCTCCTTCTGTGTACAAACCTGACATCAGTAAAGCATAAAAGATGGAATTGCGGGTAACGACTGCACAGCAAATGAGATTTTTAATGCCACATATAAAGAAAGCAAAAAGCCAAGACCAGAAAAAACCACTGTTAGGTAATAAAAAAATATCCAACAAGCTGGCAGTCTGGCAGCAGTCTTTTTCGAGCTCTATACTGATTTTCAGCTCACAGCTGCCAAACCCCAGCTGTGTGCACCTTATGTGGCAGCCCACATGCTATTCCTGCAGCTTTCCAAAGACCACACTTGGTGAGCTGACCTTTAAGAGGGGTACTGGGGAAGGAATGCAATGTTTCCTGTTTGACCAAGAGAAGGTAAAACTGCTGAAAATTGTTTAAGGCTTTAATGTATCCCAAATAGAAATTACTAGCCAGCAGTCTGCTGGAGCGACTAGACGGTCTGATCGCACCACAGGTTAGACATTGCTAAAGCTGATGAGCTCTATTCTACTCTGCTGCTGGAACTAAGAAAAGTAAATCTAATCTCTGCAGCATTACTGTTCCTCATGCAAAGGAGCTTTTTAAAGGTGTCGCTAATGGAGTGACTTTATTATCAGTGGTGCCTTATACTTTGTATCAGGAAATTCTGTTCAATTTGCATATAGTTTTTCAAAAATATTTCTTTTTCAGGCATATGACTTGACATTTTGCATGCCCAAATACCCAGAATATAGCCTTTAGTGAATTTCTAAGATGTTGATATTACTCTTTAGGAAACCCCTAGAACTTCATCCTTTGGACAAGGATTTGTCATTTGACAGGGAGGTAGTTTTTGTACTGTTACTTCCGTAATTTTGGCTCAAACTCAGGCCAAGAGACTGCCCAAGTGAGCAAATACTGCTGTTGTTTTACAGGTTAAAGGAGTAATGAGTCAGGATGCAATAAGCATGACTGAGACTCTCAGAGTATATTCAGGCAAAAAAAATTAAATGTGCCTGATCTCTGGTACAGAGACCAGCTGGCCTGACGTTGCCCATAGCATCATTATATTCTCTTTCTCCCTACAGCAGGGGGGCCTTATTGCCACTGCCTGCTGGGAAAGGTCCCCAGCTGTGCTAATTCCAAATGGTACCAGTGAACTGTTTGTCAGATTGCTTGTTGTTTCAGGTCAAAACTGTGCCACCACCTAAGAGTACAGACAGGTGAGTGTCAGTGCCCTGAGACTGTTAAATTACTAATATACAGCTTTGACCTCAGAGCTCCCAATCCCATGTGTCATGCTCACATACAAACATGCTTCATACTCTTCTTGTTCCTAAACAAGCTTGAGTTGCAACATGCAGAGCATATATGTTGGCCCAGAATTACCAGTGGCAAGCCAAACTTTCCTTGAAACTGCTTGTTTTGCCCAACATTAGGAAACCCTTCTCCTCACTTTGGGGTCCTGATGTTTTGCTAGAAACAGCCTGACTCAATACCTGCTAGGTTTGGTATGCTGAGCAAGGGGGTACTGGACCAGACAGGGCAAAGGAAGACATTGGAGAACGCCCACTTAGAGCTGCTGGAGAGATTGGGAGTGCCTGGGAAGGGGAAACAGCATCAGGTGAATACGACTGGCTGAGGCCCTGTGAGCAGCATTTCCTATTAAATAGTGTCAACCCATCCCCAGAGTAGCTCCTTGATGCTACTGTGCATACTACTCAACATATGCCTGCCGAGACACCATCTTGGTGGAGAAAATAATCTGTGGTCATATTGTCAAAGATTGTTATAATCCATGCATAAAAAGGGCAAACTAAGCTTGAGCAGAAAACTTTGATTATCACCTTGTAGCTTTTTAGTGTTTGTCTTTCCAACATTAATAATGTGCTTTTAAAACAGCTTTCCTGGCTTATTTGTCATTTAAAATAAAATGCATGAGAACATATTTATCCTTTCTCTGTACAGGGATGCTATGAGCATCCTGGAAACTATGGCTAAGCCAAAGCACTCTGGAAAATGTGATTTAGAAATCGAAATTAAATAAAAAGCTAACACAAGATTAAAAATGGGGTCAAAATCAGGATGATTACATTTTTTGTCACATCTGGCATTTGGTAATTATTTCAGTGTCTTAAAATGCAAGCGACCAATTCCATAAGAAATGGATTATCCATGCACGTATCATGAGGCAAACCCAGACGCTTCCCTTGTAATAAGCAATGTTCCCTTATCTCCCAAGAACACACTGTAGATTCTCCACGTCTCCGCCTACTTGTTGGTGTATTTTAAAGTCAGATGCAGTGATGAAATCGCAGCACCACTGTGAGAACACAGGTTTACATCACTATCAGACACTACCACCCTCTCCTGACCTTTATTTTCCTTGAAACTTTTGAACATGTTGGTCAGTATGTGTTTGAAATAGTCAGCAGGCTAATGTGGATTTGGCTGGCAGTCAAACAGCGTGTGATGCTTGGGTTCATACACTGCAAGTAACTGGGCTCGGGGCAGTATGCTTGATGGAAAAAAAATGGCCACAATTAAGATTAAAATTCAAAGTTAGCTGTGATCACATGCTCATTAAGGGAGCAATTAGACAAACTGTGTGGTTTTGCATGACTATTTGTGACAAATGCTCCCAATACATATCAGAGATTAGCAGTACAACTGATAACCATTCAAACAAATTATAACTATATTAAAATGAGATTTTTTTTCAAAGTGTCTGTCCCATATTGAAAGCAGAGATTTTTGTCTCTAAAGTGTCTGTTCTTCTTTTCAGGAGGTGATTGATTTTTAAACTCCACAAGGCCCTTATCCAGGTGCTGTTGACCACCTTCCTGTCCCAACTCTCTCTGTCCTCTTCAATGTGGCTTGGGCAATACATAGCTGTTTATGTGCATTGCTAAGTACTTCTGTGCCTCTTAAAATCTGGCCCCTAAACTCTTATGTGTCTATTCTTTTTATCAAATTGAATGTGCAGGTGCAGACTGATGAGAGAACAAGAGGGTTAATACACACTGCATGTTCTGAGTTGTATGAGGATGGGGAGAAACTGCATATCTGATTTCAGGTTGCCTACAAGGACAAGCTGAGTGTGCACAGGGGTATCTTGGAGACAGTCCAGATTCCAGGCTCTCTTGGGTCCAGATAGCTCAGCTAAACATAGACAGGATGATAGGGTCACAGTGAATTCACAGCTTTTATGAAAGGGAACAGATATTCTCAGCAACAGACCCTGTCTCTCACTATCTGAGAATACCATTGTACAGTATTGAAATATTTTTAAGTCCAAAAAAGAAAATAATTTTAAGCTCTAGTTTTCTTTATTTCCACGCAAAGAGACAACAATAAAGAAATATCTGGAAATAGAGTGGTTCTAAACATTCTCCTTGATTGCTTCTGAAGTCCTGTAGGAATGTCAATAGCCATCAAGCATTTATGAACAGCTCTACAGGTCAGTAAAAGGGAAACAAAACTGGCTCAAAGGCAGCTCAAGAAAGCTGTCTGCACATAGAACTGAATCCCCTGTAATTCAGGGATCTGATGAGTGTTTTTCCATCTTTTCTTATGAGAGAAGCCATGTATTAGAGTAATATTTTGTCCAGTGCAACACATTCCCTTTATCTAGGGAGTTGGCAGGGAGAGAGGACAGAAGCTCTTCAGGCTGTGGAAGCTGAATTTAATAGGATTCACAGAAGAGATTTAAGGAGCTAATCATCCTTATAGCTGCTCAAGTCCAATTTTTATCCCCCAAAGCTACTAAATTTTTTAAACATGTATTTTTGGCAGCAGTCTCCAGCAAATATCTCTCCTGGGAGCACACTGAATGGTGTAGGCTGTATTACATAAATGAGCTTCTTTGCCATCTCTGTAACCCCTAGATGCCAGTGAGACATATAACTAGGTATTCCTTTATCTCACCAAGCTGACCTAGTCTTAGCCTTTCACTTAATAAAGCCAGAAGAGGACAGACATTCAATATAGGGCTTGGGACACAGTGGTACACAGTGTGTCAGTGCTTAGATACCAGGATCTAGAGTCAGAACTGACTGTATGGGGTCCTATCCAAAAAGTCATATCCAAATATGAGGAAGGGTCAGGTGTCTACACCAGAATTCAAAGAAATTGGCACTTTCACCCTCTGCCAGCCAAAGGGAATACTGTAGATGTCAGTATGTTTAATATTCAGTACGTATATCTATATACATATATATTTCCATAGAGAGGAAAAAGGGTGGGGAAATGCAAACCAAGCCAACGATTCATTTGCATATGTTTATCACTCCCTGGGTTGCTCCTGTCGTGAGTTCAGCTTCATTTAAATGAGCGGAGACGGAGGAATACTGTCCACAATTTGGAAGGAGATATTTAGGCACTGCTTGGGCACCCCTTATGTCCCATAGACCCCTCATTGTCATTGGCACAATGCTTGTCAAGAGGGCTGCCAAGTGCTTTCAACAGGCAGTAAACAGGTAGGAAAGTGAAATAATTGTGGCTTTTGAGGTTTTAATCAGTCCGCTTTAGAGGGGAAAGATATGCAGCTCTGTTTTCCTCAAGCTCCCCAAATTCCTCTCTTCTTTAAAGAAACACTCATCTCATACAAATTTACCATCTCCATAGCACATCCTCCTTAACACATGAGGGCATTATTTTAGCTTACTAAATGGAGAGACACCTGGTTTGATTATTGCCCTTTCTGAGAGGCTGTCTCACTTCACAGCAGTTCCCTTCTACAGAAACATGTGTCTTGCGACTATATGGCAGAAAAGGATTATTCATCGGTGGCTGGGCTCAACGCCCTGCATTGGGAGATGGCCAAGACTTGTCTGAACCTCACAGCCTTGCGGCTCGGGAAAGGCAGGCTCACTGAGATTTTCTCATCATTTGATACTTACTGAAGCACACTAGAAAAAGGGTAGGGCTGAAATCAGGCAGGTGTGGAAGGGTTGAGCTGCCACCATGATTTTCACCAAGTCTAACAAAGCTGAGGGCAGCCCACACACAGATGTTAGATTCTCTGCTCTGCTCTGCTCTGCTCTGCTCTTATCTCCAGGGTTCCCGGGGCAAAACTCCCTAATGACTCCTAGGTGCAGGAGGGCACAACACACTCTGAAAACACCTGAGAGAAAAGTAAGTCCTTCTGCTAACCTCAAGTTTCAGTCTTAGACAGCTGCATAAAAAAAATAAGTATCAGGGTTTTGTCTACTTCAGTTTTCAGAATTAGTGCACAACCCATGCAACAAGCCTACCAAAGAAGTGTCACATTCCTCAAGCCTTCCTATGGGCCTTTAGTTTTCCAGCCACCAAGTGCTCAGAAACACTTTGTCAAACATTTTCTGTATTCCCTGGATGGAAGCAGTTTGAGACTTGTACGGTAATACTGGGTCAAGGCTGCCAAGGTTGTTAAGAACTGTGAAGACACAGCGAAAAAGACCTGGGATGTATTGAGATGTAATACAAGATCTTGAGTGATTATGGAAAGGCCAACATTAAACAGACATCAGGAAGAGGAGAAGAGTTAATGAAGATGGGGAACCACAGTTATGTGGGTCTTCAACCTACCCAATACCCCATGTATAGCAACTGTGGCCATGCTGAGTCAGCCAGCAAGGGCCAGAAATCTCATCAGAGATACACATACAGAGACTGTGAATTAAATACCACAGAGAGTACCTGGATCTTTTCAGATGTACTTTAATCATCTAATTAATCCCAACACTGAAAAGTGCACAACCGTACTTCAATTATTATCTCTTTCTGCCTAGGTAGAGTAGTCACCCCTTCACCTCAAGAAAAGCAGGTCAGTGCCAGTGTATATTGTTCACACTATCTGAAAATAAGATACATCTTGTTTCTGGGGAATGTCTCATCCTGAAACCCTAATCCTTACACTTGAAGATAGAGACATGTAAATTGAAATTGCCAAGGTTGTCTATGGACTTGGATGATAAATTTGTGCTCATTCCTATAGAATTTAGGAAATAAGATATTTCATAGCAATTTTGAATTAGATTATTTTAAAGGTTTTTGATTATTTTCTTTGCAGTGCCATGCTGATAACATCAAAGATATGCAATTTCACACACAATAACAGAAAAAATAATTACACTGGTGGGCGAATAAATGCTTAATCAAGACATCTTTATAACGTTAATATGCTAGTTTAGAATATCTGATCGTGTTTATCAGATGAATGCTAAAACCCAATAATCACACAGTCACTGGGAGCTACTTCTGCACTCCCACAAAAGCTGCACTCATTTACTTTTGAACTTGTGGCTACAAGCCAGTGTAAATGGGCATCCAAAAATTATTAAACAAGGGACTGCTTCTTCAGTTGTGGGAATCTCTCTGGCTACAGACCTTCGGTAGCTCCTGGCGCCATTAAATCAAAAGCCAGATCCAATTCCTAGTTTTGTGTGGGAACTTGATCAGACTTGCTTCATTTCTCACTTGACCAGGACTGAGTTTTCAAACCTGCACAACCTCTACAATATTTGTAAACTGCTGAGGGTACAGAACTGTATTCCTCAAACATTGTTTTGCATTCTGGTGAGAAAAATAATTAGCATAAGCCTATTTCTATAATTGCAGGAAAAAGCTTTGCTTTCTTATGGTGCTAAAACATATTTTTAATTGGATTCACAAACTGAATTCATTTTATATAATTGCTTTGGATTCTGTAGTTCAACTGTTAAAAATCATTATCCCGGCTGGCTCCTAGCAGTCTTTCCCCACATCTGACCAACCAGTCCTGAATACAGACATGCGTGAAGGGCTGCCTCGTGCTCCAGGGGACGATGGAAATACGGGAAGCTATCAATAGCCAGCTCAGGCTAATGAAAGCACATCTCTGCAGGGGCTGAGCAAGCTGATGGTTGGTTGTTAATTATATGGGGCAAGTTCAATTGCATTTCCCTGCAATAGGTTATGTCTGTTTGACCATGATATCTACTTGGTTTATATACCCATTTAATTACTTTGCAGCCTTCATACTTGCAAAATGCAGAAACTCTTATTAAGTGAATAATTCAGAAATACATTGGTTATCTCATTTTAAAATTTTTTTTGCCAGTCTTCTTATATAAACTCACACAGAATTTTCATTATATATGTATGCAATAGAAATATCAAGGCATAAATACTATTTTGGTATCTAATTTCTCTGTCCCAAAAGAGCAGTTCTCAGCCTGCTCCATGTATCTCCCCCTTTTATCCTTACCTTTATATTTCTACCAAATGACACGTCTACGGCTGCTGCAAAGAGCTCTTCTGCCCAGCTCTTTCCTTGCTTCCATTGGGATTGATTCAGCCTTCCTTTTGAAACTCCTCTGCACAAAGCTTTTACAGCATTCTTGGAGGAAGAAATACTGTGCCATCCAACTCAATGTCTCCTCTTCTTTCAGCACAGCAGCCAACATATTTTTTCTTGATGTCCCATCCTATGTGGGGTTTTGTCTGACCCCTTTTTAAGATCTTCTTCTTTGTGAGAGACCAAAATGTCATGACTGTCTCAAAGTTTGCTTGTGTCTGTGCAAACCTCAAGGACAAGCTGCTGTGGCCTGTGGACTGGTCTGAGGAGTGTCTCCCAGGGAAGCGGGAGTGTATTGAAGGATGCACCCCCCCACTTCTTTGCGGTTGCATTGTCGGACTCTTTAGACAAGCCTCAAAGGGGCAGAGGTGTGCTGAGTTGACCCCATCCTGTAGCCATTTGTGGCTCTACTGTGTAGGCCAGACCCCATGCATGCCTTGCTAATGAACTGACAAGAGGCAAATGTTCCTGCCCTGAAGCCAGATGCAACAAAACCTGTGGGACCAGAGGAAAAAAAACCTAAAGGTGGACAGATATGTTTATCAGCGAATACGATGAACTTAAAAAGACAACAGAAAACTTTGTTGGGTGTGCATCTACCATCGAAGCCAGATCTGTGTGCACCCACCACCGAAGAACTGAAGACTGGGGACCAACAGGACGCCGCTGGATCCATGGTGGTGACTATTCTTGCAGCCCTATCCCACCTCCTTGCTTTATTTCTGTCTTTTCCTTCCATTCTGTCCTACTGCTACACCTCTTCACTTCTTTTAATAATAAAAAAACTGTTTGGGTGTATGGCATTTGACCTCCTTTGTGTCTTAATATCTCTCTTGGGATCATACCGAAACTTCCCCTCGACATTGGATAGAGACACTCCTACACTTCAACTCTGTTTTCTTCTTGTGCTCACTTAGTTTATCTAGTTAGTTGGAGTCACTCTGAGCTTCCAGCCTGACACCTTCCAGATCTAACCCTTTGCTTGTTGCCTCTCTCTGTTCAGACTTGTGTCTCAGCCTGTGTCTCTCATTTGTCTGGGACAGAGTTCCAGCTACAGACCTTCCAGCATCTCTATCATCTTTCCAAACTCTCCCTGTGATCTCCTTTCCTTGGCACAATTCAAAACTTTACTGTACTCTTCCTATCTTTTCCATAATTTGGCAGTCATATTTGATTTTCCTTCATATTTTTTTCTCTGTCCAAATATCAGTAGTTCTGTCAAATCTCTCTGTCTGCTGTGTCTCTCTCTTTCTGTCTCTTGGGAAAAGGAAAGTTACCTTTGTTACAGTCACTGGAGTTCTTTTGAAGTGTTTTGCCCCTATATTTTCCACACTTGGTAATATAGAGCCCATGAAATTGCAAAGTCCAAATATTTAGGACCAGTAAGGGCATTAAGGGATCCTTTGTCACTTCAGAGTCCAGATTTGTTTAGTTTCCAAAGCAGAGGAAACGAATGCCAGTCATGGAGTAAAGGATGTCTACGCTAATATGTATGCTTTGAAGTTAGAGCCACAGGAAGCACCTTTACCCATGAACCCAGCCAGTCCGTAAACAGGGATAAATGGTTCATTTGCAGGTCTGTCTTCCTAGAAATCATTTTATATATTGCTGTGAAAACATTCCAATTAAGCAGTGAGCCGTGTTATCATAGCACCAAGCTCTGACCCTTGGGGTTATGCAGGATCTGCTCAGAACTAGAGCCTCAATAACATTTTTCTCCTACTCTCCTCAGACATTTATGCAGCTTCCAAATTTGAATCACAGTAGCTGTATTCGGTGCCTGGAAAAAAATAGTTCCTATTCATTATCATCCCTTCTTGGTCTCTCCAGTACTCCTTAGGTTGCCAAATTGCCATCAGTGATTTTACTCTTTAGTCTGTATTCATCTTCGTGTCCCACTGGCTCGGTTTCTTTTTGTGCTCTGTGTTCTTTTAGGAATGATAATTAAAAAATATATAATGCATCTGTTTTAAATCATACGTTTTTTTAAGTGGCACATCCAGCTGCAGGCTAGGGTGCTTACTCGCTCATATTCTACAACCATTCATCAAAGTACAACACCATGAAATCATATCACTAATCACTATGGTCCCAGTGTGGGAGAGGGCTATGGGACCTCACCTCTTAGGGGAGTCAATGCACAACAGAACTGGGCTCCGAGGGAGCCAAAGGATCAGGATTCAGCTTTTTGTTCCGCAGTTGTGTGGACAAAACTAGAAGTTTTATGAAATGTTATTTGTTGTCCATAATTCATTGATTTTGGATGGCACCTAGAGGTTCACACTTGTTAACTAAAATACTAGGTGATGGAATATCACTGTCAGTAGAAACTTTAAAATTTTTGTATTATACCCAGGTGTGTTTGCAGCCATTTTATCTTCCTGGGTGTACTGTCAGGCTATTTTTCAGGTATGTATCATGATTTATGCCCTTCCTCTTAGACTGAAACTTATTTCACTGGAGTAATCACGGTTTCCAGTCTATCTTTTATCAATGACATCAACTCACTCACTAGCCTAATGCTCCATTATCCCAGGAACATCACGTTGTTGTGGTATTACCTTTCCCTGGAGGAGACTGAATTGCTTTTATTACTTCCTGCTTGAACAACTGCTAATCTCTTTTCTGGAGTTCTTCCAACAGGATGACTATACTTCTGACACGACTGTTAAATCCTGGCAAGGGCAATTTGAATCAGACTGAAATATCTATCTCAATTTCTTCAAGGACAGAGATTTGATTTCTTATAGAATCTGTGATTTAAAAACAAGTGTTGGGTTTTGTTCAGGTTCCCATTTATCGTCCTGTTTTGATGAACTTGCCCACATTCTGAGTTTCCTGATGCCAAATTGCTAATTATTGGTACTACAGCCAGACTCTATGAGGGTTTACAACCTGTAAATCCCATTGATTACTGTTCCTTTTCAAAATCTAAACTACCCAGAATTTGTTGTTAAATTCCTCTTTACCTGAATTAATTTTCTGGACTGTAACTTCTTAGTTTGCTAACCTGAGCTGCTAAATCATCTGCTTACTTTTAAATCTAATGCTCAGTATAGAATAAGCTTTGTTAAACCAGTTCCTGAACTTTATTGATGTACGAAGAAGTTAGATCTTCTAGGGTCAAAAGCTTAACAGCAGTCATGGGACAAATGCATAATGTACCCAGCCTTCAACAGGTTAACATTGTGGCTGTATGCTCAAAATATACTGAAGGAACACTCCCATTTCTGAAGTAACAAATTAAATTCTCCTGAGATTAAGCAGTAAAATTGCAGCAATGAACTAATATTCAAAAGCTTTCAGCTTTGACATATAATACAATGCCTACGACAGGGCTTGGGTCTTCCTGGGGTTGGGGCAGGAGAAGACAGCTGAGGATGGTGGCAGAAGAATAAAACTTTTCCCATGACCACCAAAAGCCTCCCATGATTACCCATCTCCATCACCCTGCCACAGCCCCACAGCCAGGCCCTGCAGTGGTAGCTATATTGCTATGTCACCTTGCTCAGGGGTCTATAAACAGTGTTACTGAAGCAAGTTGTGTACCTTAACTTCTGCTTTCAGCTAGAGGTGAGTATTCTTTATATAAAAGTCTGTCTCTTGAGCAATACCCTTTCAGTTCTTGGGGACGTATAGGAAAAAATAAAGCTGATTCCTCCTGCTGACAGGGGCTGACCAGAATAAACATCTCAGACAAGTAAGTGGATATTCTCAAGTCACTCAGGTCCTACTGTCTCTCCATTTCCTCGCGCAGTCTGTAATGTGCCTTTTTACTCTTGGCAGAAGTATTTAAGAGATGGGCCTGAGTCTAATGGTTGGCTGCCACTCAAGAGAATTGACAAAAGTAAGGGTAACGGCTTATCAGTGTCTCTTGTGAGAGGATAAAGATGAACTTAAAGACAACACCTAAGTGGTTTTTTTAAGCAATTTACATTAGATGGGATGGGCCCTATCCCATTTTTAGTATCACTTTACACATTGGGATCTCCAAAAGTCTCCTTGTGCTGTTGTAACATGAATGACAACAACCACAACAACTGATTCCTTCTGGTGATGGGTCTGAACTCACAGAAGAAAATCACAGATGTAAAAGAGTAGGAAAAAGAGACATATTTAGTTATGCTGAGATCTCTTTTCCAAGTTGCCTGGATTCTTGCAGTCCAGGTTTCTCATTTTAACAAAGTGTTTAGACCTGGCTATTTCAAACCAGTTTAGTCCTACTCAACTTGTTGGGAGCAGGTTGGTAAGGACTAGCTGAAGATCAAGTCCGTTCTTTTTCACTACTGGAAGGATACAGGCACCACAACAGAGAGCTGAACCCACTGGGAAAAAAAAATAGCAAAGTATACGGTAAGAACAATTGAAAATCTGATCTTCTTCCCATTAACTTCACTGCCACATAAATTTCAATTTACTGTTAATATTATTAACCACAGGAAGTTGCTTGTTTTGAAGCTGATAGCATACATGTCTATGGTCTACCACCTGTAGTCTGACTATCCAAAACATAAGCAGAATTTTCTCAGCTTCTTTGGTGCTCAGAGCTGGGAGTGGTGTGGGCCCCTGAAGGGACTGTGCTTTTAACTGTGCCAGTGTCTGGATTCAGTGACAAAACTGTGCGCTCAGATATTAGGTCCATGAACAATAACAGTATTTCTAAGTGGAGAGTGTGACTTATTTGATTATCCATTTAGTCAGAACATGATTGCTGAATACCCTTTAGAATAAAGTATTTAAATCAACCCAATTCTCCCTGGATGTCTTATTAACTACTATTCAATAAAAGAGTGGCAATTACTTGGCTCTAAAATTGGTTTTTTCCCTCCAACAAAAACGTTTTAAGGCATCACACAAGTGTACATGCAGCAGTGGGCAGGAAGTCTCCTTTTAGGTTTGGGCAATCAGCCATTCATCTCTGCTTTTTTGTTTCCTCAAGGTTAATCCTTTCATCATGTTTTAGTGGCAATAAAGTTTTTCTAGATGGATTTATTCTTGTCTATTCATAGAAACCCAATGTGAAGATCTTACAGATTCATTTCTTTCAAAGCTTTAGAAGTAGATACACGTGTGATAAAAAAAATCCTGTCTTGGTAACTTACACTTTCCTTACTTCTGCCTTTTTTCTGCAATCTGTTGCTTACTTATTTGCTCACTGTCCTTATTCCTCCTGTGCTCTTTTCTTTGACACTTACCCCTGAATTCTGTTGAGGCATTAGTGCTTGAATGAATGTGCACATGAAATGTACCTTACGCCTGGAACACCTACATCATAGGTACCAGCTACCCTATACATATACAATACATTCATGTCCTCTGACCTATGCATTTTTTCCTGTACATTGCTGCTGTTAGTTCATGTCTTTAAAAATTAACATATTTTGTTTACCTGGAATATCGATTCTCAGCATCATTACACAGATGTCCATGATCTCTTTGAAAAACACATTTTCAATATACATAATTAATAGTGGTGATTTCTTGTGTCTCAAGCAAGTAGAGGAATTTAATTGCATATTGCCTTAAGAAATAGATCATGCCATACGAGAGAGAGGAGAAGAAAGCAGTCATTGACAAGCTAACCTGAGGTAAAACTCACTTGTGATCACAAACAGAGCCGAAGCTGAGCACAGTAATAGGATACACCAGCCACATGAGATCAATTAACGCCATTAGGACCTCCCTGTATCTTGTCTTTAGCTGAGGAGAGTCTCCAACACCTCAGAGAAAAGTGGAATATTCTCCCTGGTCACCACTTGTGATTTTCTCTGCCTGGGATAAACTCTGTGAGATCTCCTATCTTGCTTTCTGGTGGGCATGGTCACCACTCTGCTTGCAAAAACAAACATGCAGAGATGGGTTTTCTAAACCAACTATTTTCTCAACATGGCCAGAAAATATGATTGGGTCACTTTGGGCTATTTTATTTAAAGTAATTATTGTTTGAAGGATCCCCTCTCTCTCTTCTGCCCTCCCTTTTCAGAGTGGCACAGCTATCATAGGTAGTCAATGAACGGGACCGTGGCAATGCAGCTATATGCACGCCCTCAAATAAAGGAGGGCGTAGGATGAGTTGGTGGCCAAAGAGCACAGACCTGTTTGTGACGTCCCTGAGTAGACCCTTCTCTGCAAGGGATGAGCTACACCCACCGAGGCTCAGCCTGACCCTTTGCCCTCCCCAGGTCTAAAGCTGCGGTAGCCATATGGGAGCCCGCTCTTCCTATGGCATCAATGTGGTGTATACTGGCCGTTCAGCGTGGAGCATGCTGAGGCTGTGCTGAAGGCAGACAGAGCTCATGCAGTCGTGTCCCTGTTGCCTTTTGGGAACGGGTACCTCCGAGGCCCTGCAAAGCCCTTGAAAACAGAACCCAGTAATGAGCTAATAGTGATGCTTTCAGGCTGGTCCAGGCTCCAGCAGTGAGCCTGGCCTGGGGACACCTCTAATTAACAGAGGAGACAAACCCACTGAGGCCAGTGCAGAGTCAACAACTCTCCAAATGTATGTTGTTTACCCAAATGCAGAATGAGGCAAACCAACATGTTTCAAAGTTACATTGACAGAAACCATTGGGAGGCTTCAGCACTTGTTTGAGCTTTCTGAGAAATTATGATTGAAAATATTTGGGTATATGTGTACTTTAGTGGAAATATATATACATTCTGGATGTTGTTTGAGCACACCTGTTGTAAAGGTAGCCATGCAATTGGTAATTACAGTATCAGATTACTGTCAGTTGGTCACATTCAGCTAAGCTATGTGTCATTTATTTTTAAAAAGTTTATATTTCAATTTTATCTCTGTTTTTATTCCAGAACACAATGCCTCAAATATGATTTGGGCTATCACGTCAAGGTTAGGCACGTGTGCATCTTATTAGGTTCTCAGAAGGTGAAAAAATCTATAGTGCATAGATTAATGGACTTGACAACCCTTCCTGCAAGGATGATGCATGGACCCATACCAAAACTTAAGCAGAATGCCTGGGCTATTCAGTCTGGACAATAACCTTTCAATGAACATACTTATCCAGCCAAAGTATATAAAAACCATCACAGTTTTAGAAGAGTTGCACCAATGCATTTTCAGTTTGGTGCCTGTTGTTGTTAGGAACAGAAAGATTTACAGATCATTCCTGAGCTGTACCACGTGACTCACAGCACATGGCTGTGGCCAACCTGCAGCATCTCAGGAATATACTCATTTTGTATGACACAAGCTTTCTCAGGATTTAGCTCTATGAGTGTTTTATGCAGTGAGGACTAAGTAATCCCACATGCTTTTTTGTTTCATATAACATAATGATGTAATCATTTCTGAAGGGTGTTTTCAAGGTGAAGATATACCGCAATGTTAACTTGCTTAAGAAATCCATGCTGATATCTAAATTTCTGCTCCTTCATATATGTCATGAGTGTCTCTATCAGAATTAAAAAAGCCAAAAGTCAACAGGATAGTTCTAAGTGTGCTGTTGACCAGCATGTGAGGTAATAGCACAACAATGTAACTTGATATAAAATCATTTGTTTATGATGAGGTCAGTAAGGAGTACTAATGGGTGGTGGCACAATATCTTCAGGGGTTCATTTTCAGTGCATAGTTTGATTGTCTGTCCTACCAACAGCTACTGTGTCAAGCATTTATTACACACAACAATGTGAATTAACAGAAAAACACAGTATCTAGTGACTTGACTTTTAGATAAGTCAAAGCTTAATTGAGGGGTCAACTACTATGGCAATGCAAAGGAGATCCTGAGAATGATACATGGCTCTACCCACCAGAGCATGTCCTGCCTAGGCAGCCACGAGGCCATAGCTGCCCCTGTCACCCTCTTTCGTCATTAGCACAGTTCACTTGTGATCAGTCATTCCAGGCAAAGAGTAATTCGGTAGGGGTTTAGGCACACAGATAGCTCTAGGTGTGCTCTGCTTTGGCCACCTTTTTTGCTCTGGACCAGGGTGACTGGACACTTGTTGTAGTGCAAGCTTGATTGCCAGCGCCAGCATCACACCAGCCCAGAAAGACCTGGACACTGGGTGTGCTGGTTCCCTGACCAGGCAGGCTCTTCCCATGCTGGCAAAGGAAACACATCAATGAATTCATTGAAAATAAATGCAGCACTTCCTTTGAGTGTGCAAAAGTGGCTGTGTAGGGCCATTCCAGTGATGAGGAGCCTCACGACAGTGGGCAGACTGGTCTCTCCTAACATTGATAAATATTCATGTCTCTGTTGATGCAAATCTCTGCCCTGTGTAGGGAAAGGGGGTGATCCTCCTGACTTAGGTGGGCATCTTCATGTCTTTGACCTGCTATTGAGTAACACACTGGCCTATTTGTATTTGCTGGCCTGGGTAAAAGGTGTGGTAGCCTTGGTTTACTCTCTATTTCTTCACGTTTGTAGAAATAACTCCAGATGGGTCAGTTCTTTATAAAGATATCCAGTTACTCAAAATGTGTAATGAAAAATTTGTTAAGACAGAGTTAAATCAAGTGGCTGCAGCCATCCTGTTTGTAGGAACTGTTTCCAGTGGGTGCCTGGTTATGGTGCACTACTTAGCACTCTGAAGGGGTGAAAACCCAAATGTCCTTTAAGCATTAACCTTCCTTTAGGGACCTGTGCCTCCTTAACTCTTCCTCTTTAGAGTGGTGGTGGGATTTGGTCCTGGGTGAGACCACACTGCTGCAGAGAGCCCTGCATCACCTGGGACCCTCAGAGCGGAGCTGGCTCCTCAGGACCAAAAGAGGAAACTAACTCTTGATGTGAGGCCGAGACAAATTAGTGACAAAATTTTTAACAAGGCTGTAATTTCTGCTCCCATAGGTTTCACTTTATGTTATCTTCAATAGAAACCAACCCCCCCCCAAATTTACTGGGGGGGGGTGGGTTCATTTGTCTTGAACTAGAGTAATCCATATGTTTTCATACATTAGCTTTTATTTTGTCAACTGAAGTAGTCAAAACTTTTCAGTTCAATATCTGTGTATTTTTATATCAATTACAGTCTTACATGGAAAGCTTATTTGAAATTGAAGTCTAAGTTACAGGGAAAGACTACTGCTGAATGCAGGATTAGGCTGCATTGATTGTCACATCTGATTTTTGACAGTCATACTCTTATGGTATATAACAATTTTTCTCTGAACATCTTACTGAAAACCTCATCATCCAGTGATGAATGGATGTAAATCACTCTTGAAACCTATCCTACTAGACGTATTAAAAAAAAAAATGCCTGACAGGCAACCAAAACCAGAACCAAACCTGTAGAAAAGCTTGAGATGAGTGACAGGCAAATTCATCCTGTTTCTTCTGTTATCTTTTACATGGAAAAGCAAATTACAGCCATTAAAAATAGAAAATTTTATCTACGATTAAGAAGGATGTTGCAATGATTCTTCCCAAGCTTTTGTGTGTAGAATTAAAATGTACACTCTTAGACCAAGCCTCTTAAAAACATGGACTATGTCTCTGTAATGGTCCTGTCATATTATTTTTATTATTACAAATCTTTAGTGAACAACTGATGAGCAATAATCTCACCAAAATTAGCTACATAATTGTCATGGTTTCAGCTGGGATAGAGCTAATTTTTTCTTCTTAGTAGCTAGAATAGTGCTGTGTTTTGGATTCAGTATGGGATTTGGTATGAAAAGAATGCTGATAATACACTGATGTTTTCAGTTGTTGCTAAGAGATCAAGGACTTTCCCACTCCCCATGTCCTGCCCATGCGCAGGTACACAAGAAGCTGGGAGGGAGCAGAGCCAGGGCAACGGACCCAAATTGGCCAATGAAATATTTCCTATCATACAATATCATGCTCCGTATATAGAGGAAGGTTGGCCAGAAAGCTTGCTCTCACTCTTCTGGGATTGTGGTTTTGGGATTTTCCCTCCTCTGGGATCACTAGCCAGGAACGAGCTGGACATCCATTAGTGGGTGGTGAGCAATTGCATTGTACATTACTTGTTTGTATATTCTATTATTACAATTATCATTATTATTTTATTTCAATTATTAAATTTTTTTTATCCCAACCTATGAGACTCCTTACCTTTACCCCTCCAATTCTCTCCCTCATCTCCTGGAGCGAGGGGAGGGTGTGTGAGCAGCTGCGTGGTGTTTGGGTGCTGGCTGTGTTTAAACCACGACAATAATTAAAGTGTTTTGCTTTTTTAATATTTGTAGTAAAATGTTTTTCAGTTGCAGTCTGAAATACGTCATTTAGAAAAGAAAGATCGCGGTTCTGCCACATGGCTGTCTCCAGCACGTAAACTGGCTGTGGCTGTGATGTCTTGGCTAGAGGCTGCTGTCATTAGTGGAGAAGCTCTGACACTATTAGACAGTTATTCACTAAAAAAATACTCATTATGTGAACCTCTGCCTGAAGACCTGCCTAAAATGTCACGAGTAGAAGTCTCAGCTGGTGTAAATGAACACAGCTTCAATAGCTTTGGCAGGGTGGTGACTGCCTGCTCCATCTGAAACATCTGTCCTGGGTTCCAGTTTTCACCATCTCTGCTCTCACTACTTGCAAAAAAACCCAATTTGCCAAATTTTCTTCACTGTTAATCATTAATCTGCAGCTGCATTCCCATCTCTAACCTCAAACATCTTGTAGCGATGTATTTAGTATGATACTGATACATGGTGATTTTTCTACACTAGTGTTTTGAAAGCTTTTATTATTTTCTTAACACCTTAGGCTCTCATATTTTATTCTACTGCCTTGATCCATGCAACAAGTCTTCTGCTACAAAGCACACGTCTTCTTCTTTCACCCCTTGCTGCTACCTCAGGGATGATGTGATGCTGATCCCAAAGGGCAGAGCCTCTGTCCTCCTCACATGGATGGGCCCTGACGTGCTGAGATGGTCCCCGCAGGCAGAGTCCTTCTGAAGATGATGCTGTCTGACAATGTGAATCAATTCGTGTTTTTTCATCTCATTTCAGACCAACGGGGCTTCTGGTGGTGTGATACTGAAAATGTGCTGTGTGTTGCCTGTCCTGATCCAAAGGGTTAATAGTGGTCACCGTCCTGGACACACTTTAAAAGGAGCAACTTAAAGAGCCTCAGAGCAGGGAGACTGCCAGAGCAGGCACAGCGCTGAGCTTTGCTTCTGCTGCTGTGACACCCACCCTGCCTGGGCGCAATCTGCTGTGTGACAGCTATTCCCATCTTCAGGCACCAAGACCTTAAGCCTTTCTTCTTTGACACAGAGATTAAGGGCAATCCTGACAAATTCAAAACCAGATAAAGTATGGGACTTCAGCGAGATGAACTACTGGCCTACAAATTACCCGGCACAGGCTGGACTCATGGGCTTCTCTCGGGAACCCGTCACCTCTGGTTTGGCAGGTTCAGTGGTGAGCAGCATTATCTCCCTTTTCTGAACCTATTCTGGGCGGTGGAGGCTTTACGTGAATCACAAAAGCTGAGCTAAGTGGCTACGAACCAACCAGGTCAAAACCATTTTTTTAACTGTTATTATTGTATGTATAGCTGCCAAGCACAGGTCTGGGAACTGACAACCTGGCAAGGCATTCAGCTGGTTTCTGATTCTAGCTCCAAAAAGCGGTTTCAGTGTGCCTCTGGGACAAGGCAGGCTGCTGAATGTCAGACCCAGCATCCCTGTCCTATAGTTCTTACCAATTTACTTTTCTAACAGCAATTCTGCACAAAATATCCCTCTAATTTATGATCATGATAACAAATGGGCGAATTAGAATAAGGTCATTAATATTATTGCTTACACAAATAGCATTATTGCTTTTTAAAAAACAAGCAAATCATTATGAACTTCTGTCTTATTCTTATTAGCCACTATTTTATAGTGGCTTTTTATATATATACGTGCATTCACATGGGATGTGAACTTGGATGCACTGCTTTGGGTAGCAGTTGTCCCTAGGCTTCTGCTAACCAACAATTGACTTCCCTCTAGTGGTCAGTTCTTATTTTTCAACACTAATCATTAAAGACAGGGCTGCTGCTCCCGTTAAAACACATCAGTTTGTTTTAGAAAAATATATACGAGCTTCCCTTTTAATAAAGTTTATGGTCATTGCCTAATTTGAATAGTACAGCAGAGGCTGTTTTCTTATTAAAGCACAAATTTGGAACCAAGCACCTGTTGAGAAAAAAGCCAGGAAGAAAAAAAATCAACTAAAAAGTCCTTGCTGGCTAATTGTCTCACTAATTGTTCAAGTCATATAATTACACCTAAAAACTGTGTCTTGTGGACCACTACAAAAATAAAGCTGTAGTATTCACTTGTAGGCAGTGTAACCAGTGCTTCTTCACGTAGTGTTTGGGTTTAGACATCAGGTGGCCTAGCAAAGGACACTTTTCCTTTCCTTACTGGAAATCAAACTATTCCAGTTCGTGACACCATTTTTTTGACATTTATCTGCCTCTGACTTGGCTAGAAACTGTTTCAATTAGCTGCCTTTCCCCCCACCCTCAATTTTTTTCCTGAAGGAGCTCTTCAAAAACATTGATTTTGGTATTCAAGGTTTGGTGTCCTCATCATGTGGGTTCTTCATTTACCAGTTTGTATGGCTTCCTTGTATCTTCCTTACCTCAACAGCTTGGAAAACGCCCACTTTCCTCAAATTACTAGAACACCACCAGTCAAATTCCCAAGCAAAGGGAAAAGGGTTTCTTCAGCTGTCCTTGCCCTATACTTCCAGAAAGCAATTGCTTCCCAGAAGATAGTTTTAGCATGCTTCAAAAAGTAAGGAAATTAAAACAACTGCTTCATGTATTTGTTCATCCATCATCCAGGGTAGTATTTCCCCTACCCCAAACCTAGAAACTTACTGGCAATTTTCAGTTAAATTTGACAGAAGTTTCTAAGATTAGCAAGTCCTTCTAAGTCTCTTGAAACAATAGCTGGATGAATAGAAAAAAACCCAAAACTTAAATGCTCTGGAAGGAGAATGACATACTATTAATCTATTATATGCTGTTTGTCAACAACAGATAGTATGGTCTACACCTTGTGGGCTGTGCTGCTCCAGACTAGCAAGGGCTCCTGCAGCCTCTTCCATGTTGGCAGAGTAGCCTTCGCCTGCTTTTCTCCTTTTCCCATTCAGGCCAGCTCTCTTAGTGGCTGTTTCTCAAATCTTTACAAGAAACCTCAAATATTATACCTTTGTTCTTTCGTTTTCTCTGTCCCAACATTATCATTTTCACTTTGACTTCTTACAGTCCCAGACAGGCTAACTTTTGATGCCAGCATGCCCATAAGGCCTCCCTTACTACAGCACATATATTGCAGACCATCTACTTGGAATATATTCTGAATACTGCCATTTAGAAAACTTAATTTGTCCCCTTAGTCCTATGAAGTCTTGAAGCCCTCTAGACCTTTGCAAACATAAGACAGAGCAATGTATGGAGTGGGCTGCTACCCTCTTGTCAGGTAAGACGCTGGGTTTCAAGATCAAAGCATTGCTCTTTGGAGGCCTTTGGACTGGGAAACAGGGCAGCACCCTCTGGAAGATACGTATCAAGTATAGTTTATTATCAGAGGTAAATGTCATTCATTCCTTAATGCAGCACAAGACCTAGCAATTTTTAAGAAGTTAGGCACCAGAACTAGACTGTCTAAACTTTCCCTGATTGAAGACTCAGGTCTGAAACCCTGGGCATGCATATTTGTCCAACATGGCAGGCTGGGCACCAGGTATTTTTTCTCCTCTTCACTTATATCCAAAACGTAATAGAAAGCCAGGCAGAATTAAATCCAAATTACAATAGCAGCTTTAGATTTTTAACATGATGCCATGGGTGTTCTTCAGCTGACAGGAAAACCACACTATCTTCTTTATTTTACCTGAGAACCTCAGGGTAAGGGAGAAGAGGTCGAAAGGCTGTTGGGTCCCAGTGACAGGAACTGTCTCCTGCCCTGCCTCACTCTCCAACTTGCAACATATGCTAACCCATTACTCACAAGCTGGCTTCAATTTTGTCCTCCAGGTCTTCCCCAAGGGACAAAGACAGTGCTGCCAAATTCACAGCTGGGCAAACTTCAACACCAAATGAGGGATCCATCTCTCAGATATTAAACATGATCTGAATTTTTTATCGGCTCATCTACATGTGAGCACAGTAATGAACTTTGTGTATGTTTTTGTTGCCAAGTCACAAGATCACAAGGATCGTAATTTTTCTCCTTGCTTACAGTCATGATGGATCGCATCTACTGTCCGTCAAAGTCCTGTTGACATGTATTTATCTTGACAGTTTGGTATAAAGTTTCCACTCCATGTGTACAAAGAGCAGCAAGAGATCCCTTCAGAGATTAAAAAATGATGGCCAGTTGGATTTATTTGCATCCCAGGGGGCATCATTTGGGGGTAGATTCCTACAAGTAGCACATTCAGTTATTTTCATCTTTCCATGATACCAGTCGCTGCTTCTGCCAGCTCTCTGAAATGTTCTTTCCAAGCGTAGTAGGAGGGAGAAGACTCTGTGTGTGTGTGTGTGTGTGTGTGTGACAGAAACACAACAAAGGACAATTGCTTTTCAGAAATTATTGAAAACTCATCCTCTTCCTGCTTTTCTCCCTAATTCTTCTTTCAGAGAAGAAAACACTTCCATACGGTAGATAATATTTCTTTATATATTACTTCTATAGGTTCTGTCTTAAAATGGGCCAGACAGCATATGAAGACAATTTGATCTTTTGCCACTTTGCCTCCGCTATGTGGAGCCACAAGGAAACTGTATTTTCCTAGGAACAATGTGAGAATAGAAGATTACAAGAAAAATTACCATTGGGGTATCCTCTTCAATTCCCTCTGGATTTATACAATCACTTCAATGAGAATAAAACCAAAAGCAAAGGTATATCACTAAAAGGAAAATGTAGCAACTATATGTATTAGTACACTTTGGGAAACATGCACAAAGAACGTACGTGCGTCTCCAAAAATGGTTATTGTATGAAGTCCTTTGTCCCAACAAAGCCTAGGGAACTCAGACCCCTCTCTTCAGGATCTATTCTTTAAGTAAAACAGAAACAGCTGTATTTCATATCTCCCAGTCAATGCACATTGCTGGAAAAATCAACAGATACCTGTACAGAAAATCAGGCAGCCCAGTATCTGAAGGTGGCAGAACTGAGACTATGCAGATGAGAGAGGCTGGAATAGCCAGGGTAATTACACATAGGAGGGCTGACAAAATGGTTTCTTGACTCAGTGATAAAATCCCTCTTTCAGCATCATGGCCAAACATCAGCTTTCTGATCTATCTCCTGAAGCACCTGCATCTCTTGGAATCCATGGCCTTCCTGCAGTCTTCTCTGCAGAGCAGTTGCCTTCCTGTCCAGTCTGTTTCCATTCATACACAAAATAGACAAGATATGAAAAGAGCATTGCAATGGATTTTGTGTTCTGTGAAAGATGTTATTTAACATTTCCTCACTTCATGTACTGTTTAAAAACAGACACCCAGAATTCTGTATGTCAGACAATTCCTTTAGGACACAAAATCCTGATTTGGGATCCTATCTGAGGGCTCTTAATTTCTAATAAACATTCTTATTTTTTCTTATTCACTTTTGCAGGTATGGAAGATGACTGGTTTGGGTTTTTTTCTTTGCACAAATATGACTAAATAAAGCATCCATGGAAGTAAAATGTAAACAGCAGGAGATTTCAATGGGAAATGATCAGACAAATTCACTTTTTTTCCAAACGGTAAAGATACGCAACTATCCATAAATAATTTGGCTGCAGTACAAAAAGTCCTATAACATCGTGGGAACAACTTCTGCCAGAGTCGTTTCAGGCTTTTTTCCACTCTGAATTCTCAATTTCATGGTGAATCAGATGTGATTTTTACTGCTAGTGTAAACAGAACAAACAGTGAAATTTTAAAACCACATTTATTTTTAATACAAAATCTGTTGCACTATTACAGAAGTGAGCCTGTATGTTTACCCCCACATGCACAGATAATTCAGCATCTACAATTAAATAAGAGTAAAATTATATTTCTTTTTTACCAAAACCATTGGCAAATCTTACTAAAAATGTTCTCTTTGTGCTTTGTAATCAATGTCCGTAGAATTAATTTCTTATTTCGGTTCCCATTAAGAAAACTGATCAATGGAAAGCTCAAAGGTGTGAAAGAAGCTTATTACAGCTAGCTTACATTTGTGATCGCTTCAGTTGTGCTTTACCTATAATATATACATGAAAGCTGCAAGGTGTACTATGGTCTAATGTAATGCACTGGCAAAAGCTCCAAATGGTTCAGTTAGGAATCTGCAGTAAATAAGCAGAACAGTTCACTATTTCATTTTCACAGCAAAAAAAATATATATTTAAGTAGATGCTTTAAAATACCATGCACACCATTGGCTATAGTACTTCTTACACAGTACAACATAAACTGTCTTGTTTTATTTGTCTGTAACACCTAGAAGCATATAGCATCTACGCTTTAAGTGTATTTACAAATTCAACAAAATATCTACATATAAAAAGCTTACTTAAAATTAAACTTGATGCAAGTTATGAAAAACCAATTTATTGGCAAATGAAACTGAGCATTCCTTCAACCATAGGTTGTTATAAAAATTTATATTTGGAGGTAAACATTTGATTGATATAGTATGCGAGAAAATAATTTTGTAACCAATAATGGTAATCCTTTACCACTAAACCATATTAGCACTTGTCAGATTGAATTCTGTGGTCCTGAGCGCTAACCCCCACACTGCTTCAGGGTGTTGATAATTACAAAGCTGCCACACTGATCAGGCCAGGACACAGAGGGAAATGCACTCTCGCTGGTGTAGTCAGCCAGTTTGGTTTTTTTAACAGTTTATGTTACAAGAGCTTATACCTTGCTGTGTTAGTAAGTAATTTAATTCTGGTTGTGTTTTGGTTTCTTTTTTTTTTTTTTTCTAAATCTTCTAAGGCCATGAAAACATGTTGTGCTGTAACTGTCTAGAAAGCATTTATTTTATTTTTAAGGGAAAAAAAATCATACTCTTTGTGTAATTTAAAATATTTAAAACCTTCAATTCTTAGCACAACAGTTTCATAACACTTTTTTTTTTTTTCTTCACATTTTTACTTTATTTGGCAATGATAGTAGTCCGCTAATCACAGTTTACTGCACCAACTGATTTAGTAGTACAGTGCATTATGGAATGCATATTGTATAAAGGCACTGAATGTATTTTGCCCTGTGTTTTCTGGAATATTTTCTCTCATTTTAAAGTTTTTCTTTCAGTGACTGTACAAATTCCAAAATGCATTGCAATGCGTATCTTTCATGCCCTAAAATCAATCCAATGTGTTTTGATGTAAAAATAGAACACTGTACTGCTGTAATACTTGATAGATTAAAAAGGCTATAAAGTAATAGGAGCAAAGAGCAGATAATAGGGTCTCATTAAGCATCAGCAAATGCAAGTGTCATACTTAAATCATTTAGCAATTATATACTGTACATACTGTTCCTAACTGTCTTGCAAAAAGACATATGATAGCTAGACATTAAGTCACCAATTTCACAACAATGTCCACAAAGACATTGAAGTTCTATGTAATACTACTATAACACTCTGACAATGAAAACAGAATTCATACCCAGGGATTCAGCTGAGGACTGCATTACAAATTGTCTAACCATGTTTTTATAGTGTACACGAGATTATCTGTGAATTGTGTAGCATTTTTTTCCATGCATTATACTGTATTTTCAACAGGAAACAAAATTATAAGTCGATGTTATTGTGTCAGTTCCTTCTAAAAAATAGTAAAAATACCCAAGTTTTGAACAAAATTTGAATTTCGTATTTTGATTCATACTAACATACCACTTAATGTGTCATTATGTTGTGTAATTGTATTGACCTGCATATTCTCATAGCATAAACATCTTGTGGTGAGGAGCTCCGTTACCAGCATGTTCATAGTATGAGAAGGAGGATGTACAAGTGCTTTAAACAAACTGAAGATACAAGGGGATCAAGTTCTCTGGTTACACAAATGAATTCATGGCATTTACAGGAGAAGGAGCCTCAGAGCTTTCATTTCCTTCGGCAGGTTCTTTCTCTTTTTTACCGCTATATTGTCCAATAAAGGAGCCATCCTCATTGAACTGACCATTTACACCTTCTCCATAGTCAACTAAACTATCATCACTGTCTTCTTTTTTCACAGTTCTGTCTGAAGGTGTCCGGCTTCCTTTTTTTAGAGGTTTATGGTCCTCTGCATCACTGGAGACACAAACAAACAAACAAAAGGAATTAACTGATGTATTATATATTAAGACAAAATCAGCCACGCATGCAGAGTTTATAAAAAGCATGTGTGCAGCCCTATAATCCTTTAGTAAACCCACATCACATTGTAGAGACAAATCAATATGATGCAGTTGACATGAATTCATGGTGTAGGAATGGTTTAAACAGAGAATGTCTTCAGTGGAGGGAAGGGGGTTTGTGGATTCTTTTTTTTTTCTCCCGTCGTGCATGACTTTTCAATGATAAAACCTGTGCCCTTGTCTTGGAAGCAATTTAGATGCAACTGCAAGCATTAAAAAGTGGGTTGTAAAGTTATAAAAAAAAGAATTTATTTGTTCTCCAAAGTAACAAGCTTATGATGTGCTGTGAAGTTAGTCTGTTAAACTTCTTAATTTCTTTGACTCCTTGAACATGAATGAAGAATGAATTTGGTTAAATGAAATATACTGATTTTCTTTACTAGTATAAAGAAAATAGGTGTGCTGCATTTCAAATCATTTGTTACATAATGCAGGCCAGACTTGCAATTTTCAACCTTACCTTTCAAGAGACCTACATATTCCATTAAAAGGGTGCAGAAGAAACAAATGAAAATAGCCTAAGAAGAAAAGCAAAGTCCATATCCTGATAGTGATCAGTATTTTATCAATAATAATTTGCTCTTAAAATTGCTAAACATTTACTGTATACAAGTAAAGCAACAATTTAGCTCACAGTAGCTACAGTTGAGCAGTTAAGAGCATGCTTAGTTTTTTTCATTACTTATCAGATCAACCTCCTTATCCTAATCTATAACTGACAACATGTTCTGACAATGCTGATGATAATTTGAAGCACAACAGAAAAAGGAAAGAAAAGAAAGGCAGGGAGGAGAGATCCCTGTAGCAAAGTACTGTGGTCTTTCCCTTATCAGTAGAAAAGCTGCAGCACCATCAGCATCCCCAAATAATTTTGCAGCTGTGGTAAGCTTGTATTTCATGAAACAGATGTAGCTGGGCTCTTTTCAGAATCCTTTACACTGCACTTCAGTTTCAAGATGAAGATTACGGCAGCAGCTCTAAAGCATTTCCAATTAAAACCCACTATTGCCAGCTGTACTTTTGGGTGCAATTATTTACCTTGTCTTAAACAGAACATGTGACTTTATTTGCATATAGGGTACAAAAGAGTAAGTGATTTTTGTTATTTAAAGACTCCCAGCTTATGGAAAATATAAAGAAACATGTATAGAATATCAAGGAAATAAAAATATATTTACAATATCCACAATATTAGGCTGAATATATATTCAGAAATTATTTTAACTGTGTAATTCCTAAAAACAAATACCTCAGTTGTTCCAGTCATTATATTTTCTATTTATTTTATAATGAATATCTTTGAACACCCAGAGAAACCATCTATATACAGCACATACAAGGTCACACAGATGATATTGTTAGCTACAAATGCCCTGTTGAGAAACATTTCACTATTGCTAGAAAGCCATTACACCAATTTTCCATCAAGCTGCTTCTCCTCATCACCTTTTTTGGAAGACTCCAAGTTATCCCATTCTAAAAGAAGTACACCTCTAATATGCATCTACTTACAGAAAAAGCATACTCTATGCATAAACAAGAAAGAAGTGGTAAGAATATCTATCTTATTAATATGTAAGAAAACCTTCATGTTTAAAATACACAAAGGCAAAAACTCTAAACTTGACTGTATCAGTCTTGACTTTGTTTCTAGTTATTGGCGTGTACATGGCATGAAGACAAATATTGTATCATCGATCTGTGCTCACTGATATTGCAAACATACAGGCTAGTAATATTTAAAAGAACGCTACTCCAAAATGTCAAGCATTCAGCAGCAAAGTGCAAATGTTTGTAACTCTGCAAACACAATCAGATTACAGAGACATTACTGAAGAGAGTTCATTCTGGAAGACTCTATATTTAAAAGGTTGAATATAGAATTGAGTTTTTAAAAATCACATGCAGTTCAGTTTCTCCACTGCCCTCATCAGAGGCCATTAGAGTCATTGTAACAGGTTATACAAACCAAATGAAGACCAGACCCTCACTTTGAAGTAGTACCAGGTCCGACTCCCAAAGAAGAATGACCTGTAGTGCTTCACGTTTTCTGGGTAACAGCATTTAGTAAAGAACATTGCACATATGGTTTGCTGTTTAATTTTAGATGAGTAGCTTCATAATTGCTTACACCATAATATGCAGGAATAAAAACAAATTAAAATTGCATTTGTAACACATTCCAACTGGTCAAGAAATTCTGTGCGAATATTCTGAGGTGTGACCCTATCCAGTGTAATTCACTAGGCTGGAATATACACCAAATGAATAATACACCATCACTTTACTGAAAACATCCACATTTTTGTGCTTAATCCAATATAAAACTCGATTTTCATTTATAACTTAGGTAAATCTGTGTATGGGAACTCCTGCTCTTAGGGTCTTCATGTTTGCATTTTTGAAAACTAAGTTTATTTATAAGCCAAACTGAAGAAATACACAGTTGGTTGCATTGTGTCTGTGATTTTTCTATATTTTAGTAAGGATGCAGATTCTACTGTCTGTGTAATTAAAAACAAATAAACAAAACTGCAGATTTACCCAGAAGTGTACCTGAACAGCTGGTGTTAGAGCACAGTTATAGCAGATGCAAAATTCAAACCTGAATCTGGGTATTCCCTCCCTTTTTGTACTATCCAAGTCCAGAAAGAAGTTCTGCCAAGACTCTGACAGTGGAAAAAGATGTGGCGTTATCCAGGCTGTTTTTCACTACTTGTTCAGTAAAGGAAAAGGAAATACATGCCATGGTACCATTTATGCTTTATCAAACTGGATCATGACTCTTGTATTAGATTAATACAATGTTTTGGGTGGAAGGGAAAGAAACTGAGGAATAAAAAGCAAAACAACAAGAAGGAGAGAGGAAAAAATGTGAAGACGTCAATGTTTTGGACGGCACTTTTGTAACCCTGGGGGTGCAAAGCAGAGAAGGGACTCTGGTGCTCTGGGGAAATGAATGTATATTCTGTTTGCTGCCAAGAAGCAAAGTGCAAAAGTCGCTGAATTGCATTATGAATATGGATGCCCAAAGAGCTATAGCTTACTTTAGGCTGTAGAATACATAATACTATATTGCAAAAACATGTTAAAAGCCATAAATTCTGATATAGTATCTGCAAGATTTGCTGATCTTGCTTACAGTTGTTTGTAAAACTATTCCAAAATGCAACTGGGATAGGTCGTAATTTATTTTAGTTTTTGTTTGTGATTTTGCTTGCTGTCTTTTATACTAACCTATTGTAATATCTTGAAATGAAAAATAAAGTACAAATTGGGTTGACTAAAATTACAGTGGAAAACTGAAGAAGTTTTTGAAATGTGCCATGTATGCAGTGCATACGATTAATAGTAAGACGATAAGTACTGTGAGGGAACAAAACAAGAAGTAAGAACAGGTATGAATTTTATATCAGATCAGACAGCCATGAAAGTTAAGTCTAGGGATATTTTACTATTAGTTGTCTTACAAATAAGTTCCCCACTACTAGTTTTTTAGGGATGAAAGTTGCTCAGTGAAGACTGATATGTACCAGTCATTTTGATAAGTACTGAAATGTACCACACACATTTCTTGCCCTTCTAGAAAGAACAGTGAATATTAAAGCATACTCTAAAAGCATGATTTAAATATTTTTCATAAACAATTGCTAATATATGAACACGTTTCTTTTTCTTCTTAGTTTAATGAAACACATAGCAAACTTGCAGCTAATAATTAAGAGATATGAAGAAGTACGGAAGTGACATTAACATGTGTAAGTGCAAAGTACAAACTTTTTTTTTTAAAAAAAGTACTTCCATTTCACAAGGTCATCAGTTATTGAAAGAAATATGTACCTTGAAATCTCCTTTCTTCTTTCAACTTTTCAATTTTTCTTCCTTAGATATGGGTACATGCAGCAACCAGTCAGAATGGGGAAGACAGTTTTACGATGCCTCTGCAGTCCAGCAGGCAACTAGTTCCCACTAAACTTTGCCACATTCATGGACATGCAAAAAGACTCAATATATGGTTAGCAATATACCACTTTTCCTTATAACACAACCGTCGGATGAAAGGCAACATAAAACAAACAAAATGGGTAAAGCATTCTGGGCTATTGGACGCAGAAAGAAGATGCAGAAGATGAAAACTGCTGGCAGTAAATTCCTTTTTCTGGGCTCTCAGGTCAACAGCCCAGAAATACTTAAGTATAAGTAGTCACGTAAAGCCACAGAAGTACCTTACACTATGGTTTCCCTGCACGTTGCAGAAGAACCTTTGCCCCAATGCCTAACAGGTTTCTGCTCACACTCCTAAACTGATAGCACTGTGCAGATGAGAAATGCTTTCCCTATACACTTATGCACCTGTATCAATCCAGACTTGAAAACATTTTACTATTTCTTATCTAGCTAAGACATAAGCACATGTATATTAGTTTCCTGAGACATTTTTCTTTAGCATCTCTGTAGTATTCAATCTTCAATCCTGGCAGAAGCTGGAAAAACTGGTAAATTAAGCTCTGGCTTTAAATGGCAATGGATTGAAAAAACTGTTGTTAGTCAAAGAGCCTGACTCACTCCTTGTGAAAATTTTAAAGAAAAATCTGCTTGAGAGAAATTCAATCAAACTTTCCACCTTTGCTATTTTCAGTGGAAAATTACACAAAGGGAAAACAAAGCACTGATTTAAAAAGTAGTGACACTGATGTTGAAGAATTAAAACAAGAATCATCAAAGAAAGCACGAGTGCGTAAATGAGGACACAATAAGACCACTGCCAAATCCAGCTCAACTATTCAGGCAATCTATGGACATCATCTCTTGTGCTAGAAGGGACCAAGCTTAGAATTTGTGCTGAGGCACAAATCATTGCTAGGTCTCCCTGGAAACACACCTAAGCTGCAATAAAACTTGAGTAACTACAAGAGAAAAAAATACTATTGTAGTTACAAACTATATCCTCATTGTTAATCAACCCGGAACAAGAAGGAAGAGTAATATATTATCTAGCAATCTCAGAACTCTCCACCAACCATTTCCTGAAAGTCTCTCATAGCATGTTCAAGAATTTCAAGGAAAAATATTGTGTGTATGAAAATGTTGAAGAAAAGAGGCAAAATAATTCAACAAAATGTGCAAACATCCTGCACTACCACACTAGCAGTCCTACCACTGTAGTTGCCTTGTCCTGTTTGATTTTAAGAACATTTTGCAGACAGCAATGAGACGCTAGACTTCCATACTTCCTGTGAAGTTAACTAAGAAATGCGTGCTTGCAGTCTCTCCCTGCCCATGAATCCACAGGGCTGTAGATGTCGTAACTTCTTAATTTCTCTTGATTTAGGGCCCAGGATGGAAATTTAGGCTGAGTTATACACCTACACTGACCTGAACAGGCTCTCTAGATAGTCTTTAATTTTAATTTAAATAAACATACATCTGTGGAACTTCTTGTATTTCTTGCAGTTTCTTGGTGTAAGTATTGACTGTCCAAAATTTACTGTCTCAGTCTTCCACAACTCAGGAAACCACTGGGATTGTAGTGCAGTCAGTGTGCTACTGAGGCACTGTTTTCCCTTATTATATAGAAGTGCAGGCATGCCTCCAGTCACAGGAACATAGTGTACCTGGTCATTCTGTGGTTCCTGAAACACCTGCATTTCCTAAAGCATTATTTCCTTCATTATACGGATATGGCAGAAAAATCCGATGTTGGCTGCTTCTGCGGAAAGCATGGTCTTAGATGAAGTTGAAGAGTGCAAAACTTCAAACAAGTCCAAGCCATCTCAAGAATACTTCGAAGCCTAGAAATTGAATGTGACAAAAACCTCCCCTAAAATTGAAAGCCATGATTTCTCTAGAATATCTTAATTAGTCATTAGGATTTCAGTAATTTACCAATTTAAATCTTATTTTGAAACAACTAATTTTCTAAGCATTGGGCTTACTTGTCCAGAAATTTCCAAGTCTTTCACTCTTCCCAGTTCCTGAGAAAGGAGGAAGCAAGTCTATGTTCTTAGAAAGTTCCTCTTGAAGGCCTGGTGTCTCTCTGAAAGTGAGATGTCCTTTCATACTTGGCATGAAATGATTGTGAGACCTTATACTTTCCCCTCCCTCCTTTAAACTTCGGAGGAGAACGAAAGGAACTCAGACACTTGTGAGGATAAGAAAATGAAGAGCTTCCAACGGAGCTCTTTTTTTTCAGCTGACGCAAGGAGTGTTTGTGTTCTGAGAAATCCTTCATGATCTGGACCAAGGATTCACCAAATAGCTTGCCACCTCTGTATGGTAAAGACAGCAGTTTATATTTTAGATCTAGCGATGAGGTCCAAGGACGTAGCCATATAGTTCTCCAGGCTACAGTGAGGCATGCCATATTTTTAATGGTGAGTCTAAGAGAATCCTCAGCTGCATCATGGATAAAATTAGCTGCAATTTTACATAGCCTGCGTTTCCTCTGCATGGCACCAGGTGGGACCCATTTCTTTTTGAATCTGGCTCGTTTTTCCTCTAACCATATTAGTAATGCTCTAGAAGCATAAGTGCAGTAGATAGACACTCCAAGCTGGGCTGCAACTAGCTTGAAAGATCTTTTAATTGCTTCCTCAACCTTTCTATCAGTAGGATCTTTAGGGAGAGCATCCATATTAGCAGGCACTGATAGTACAGAATCCTGAGTAACCAATGCTCTGTCTACTTGAGGCAAGGTCCCCCACAAAGCAGCTTTATCCACTGGAAAAGGATAGAGCTTACGTAGGACTGCTGGGGCTTCATGCTTTGCCTCAGGATTACTCCAAATCCTGCAGACAAGATCTTCCACTGCTGAATGGATAGGAAGTGCATTATCTACCTTGCCTTCTCCAGAGGGAATAGGCAGTTCTTCTGAAGCACATTCAGATTTGAAAGATTTTAGCATTAACACTCTCTTTATGTGCTTGAACAGATAATTCTGATTCTCCATGTCAAACTTACGCAGAGGATTTGGTCCTTCTCGGTCTTCTGTAGGGTATTCAGATGACACACCCCCATCTTCAGTGGATGACTCAACCTCCAAGGCCTTGTCAGCCTCAGATTTCTTCTTCCCAGAAGCTGTATGATCTTTTAAACTGTCCATATGGTCAGACTCGAAAGTTTGGGAACTGCTCCCAGTTGCTTCTACGGGAACCACTGGAACTTCTGTAACTGGTACCCTGGGATGCTTTACTGAATGGGACCTAGCCTGTGTCACAGAAGTTATACTTTGTCTGGCTGCTGTCAAAGCATCCTTTAAAACAGTAGCTAGCTCAGGCAAAATTACAGATTTCATTAATGAATTCTTTTCAGATTCGGAGAAGTGAGTAGTAGTAGAAGGTCTTACCTTCCTGTGGTAGGAGCTCTGAGTGTCTTCTGAATCTGAGCTGTAGTCTGGGGTCTGGCTGAACCAGTGTTGGAGAGAAGAATGCTGCCTTGCCAGTGAGCCACGAATTGAGTTGCAGCTGAGGGGTTGCTGGAAAGGGGATGGCTGTCCTGCCTGAGAATCTGAGCCCTCCTCCGACCCCATTATCTGTTGCTCAGAAGCATGATGTCTAGAGCCATGCCTGTACTTCCATTCGTCTGACCCCTTTTCCTCTTGGCAGAGGGAAGCAGAGACAGAACTAACCCTTGTGAGCTCTGAAGACTGCCTAGCTCTCCTCCTGGTGTAGGAGGTCTCTGATCTGGTGCTGGAGTATTGATCCCCTGACCTTCTGAAGAAGTTGGATCTGTCAGATCTCTCAGACTTTGCTTTTGTAAAGACAGGGTCTGCTTCAGGAGAATTGGCACAGCTACCTTTTCTTTTCTTTTCCTTGTCCAGTTTCTTTCCTGTCCAAGCAGACATGGACCTGAAGTGATGAAAAAAGTTCAAAATACTCGAATTCCTAGATCTTTCAAAAATTACTTTTTTTTTTCAAGGGAAACCCTATACCCTTTGTCCTCAAAGAAGCACTGCATCATGACCAGTGTCCTGTGAGGCAGACAAACTGGGAAGTGAGTGACTGCAGTGATGCTGGGCTGCAGAGAGGGTGCCAAGATATCTTCTGTGATCTGACTGGTTGCTGCTGCTGCCCTGTCTCTAAGGAAAAAAGAGGAAAGCCCAATATAGACTAAATACACAGAAATACACTTTAGAAAGGAGTTTTTACATGGTAAATAGGATGAGCTCTTTCATGTGAGCAAGTCTGAAAGCTTGGCATGCACCTGTCCGTATTCACCAGACATGAGGTGGATAAATGCATTATAGAATAATTTAATAAAGCACTGATTCTATAGATTAACTCAAGCCACTTAAATATGGAGACATAAATTCAAATCTTGCTAGAGGTCACACATGAAAGCAGGCTTGAATAGTCTTATTCTAGCCTGAGAAAACATGTATTGAGGTAATACATTTTGTACAATTCTGTATGAAGGTCAGTTTCTGCTGCTGGAAGTTCTAAGTCTCAAAAAACAGAGCAGAGATAAAGGAGAACGCAAACTGGACTGCCTAGGAAAACTAACACAGTACTTATTTACCTCTGCTGCCAAATATTGTTTCACACTTCTCTTTTTATCAGCTGAATGTAATTAATCCATATGCACTTAATGCTGTAATAAAATACTATTCTAAACTCATTAACCGAAGAACAGAGTATTGTGGGCTTTTTTTAAATCAAGGGAGAATAAATAAAAACTGCTCTGTGGCATTCAGAATTGTAAATCTATTCCAGTCAGATCAAAATGCACATTTCCCTTATATAAAGAAGCTATGGCAACAGAGTAGATCCTTATTGAAAAAACTGATTATTCTATGTATATTTGTAAATGTCACATCTTCAAAATAAAAAAGGGCTTTTACAATGCCTTTGACAAAGGAATGCACTATAAAACCTATTATAACACCCATGTAAAATATAATGGCAATGACATATTTAGAAAATAATGATTTCCTGTACTGATAAAAAAACCCCAACCAAATAAAATGCTGCTTATTTAATAAGCTATACTCATAATTATTATATGAACAGACTAGTCAAGACATGCTGTTTCTGATGCCAGGAGGTTCAGCTAGACTACATTTACAATAAAAGAAGAGACTCAGAACAAGGGCTGTGCTGCATGCTTTGAAGCTGCTTGCTATATATCTTGTACTGTAGTACATGAAAGGGAGATTTGTTTTTTCTTGTAGGACATTCCCTTCAGCTCTGTGTACAACATCACTTCCTTGTTATTGGATTAGGTGTTAGTACTGACAGACATTTTAAATGCATTTGTTTTCCAGTCAATGTAACACAAGATTGTCTTTACTAGGCTTCAATTAGAAATGTATTTTCAAAAACCATAATGCTAAATGTGCCCTAGATGAAAGGACACTGTATCTGGTATTTTAACTATGTGAAAGATGGGTTTGTAAATAAAGATTTCTCGCTTTGAGACAATTGTGTTTGAATCTGGATTTCCCCTTGCATTAGTGAATGGCTTATTCTAAGCTTGGATGTTTAATTTTTTTCCTAATGGTGTGGTTGAAATGCTATTTATAGTTCTATACAACACTGGATATAGAATCTTTGTCAACATGGAAAGAAAGTTAGTTTTAAATTAGTAAGTGTGATATTACATAAAGTACATGTGTGATATGAACAGTGAACATGACAAACCACATCAGCTGCTTACCTGTATTCACCAAATGTTCCATCATCTTCCTTCATAGGCTGTATTTCTGGATCAGCATGTGCATCCTCCTTTTCCTTCACTAAAATATTTGAAATAGCAATTTTTGTAATGAAACTGCAAGACAAGAAACCTTAAGACCTTAATTTCTCAAACTGATCACATTTGGCAGGAATGTGGTTTGAATAAAAATAACTTTTGGAACCGGGGCCTTAGGCTGTTACATTTTTCTTCTGAAGGAAAAGATCTGTTAATTAGTTATAGAATTTTATTTTCATTCAAATCCAAAATACCATATTTCATTCAGCATTAGTAAAACTTTTTCTTCCTTTCATTTCTAGCACTAAAGAGAAGGTTTTGTTAAAAATCCTACTAAAATACTTTGTTTACTTATGTTATTAATAGAGCTATTGTTTATTGAAATCTGAATAATATAGCTTTACTTATCCATGTTCCATACTTCCTCTTGATATGGAACCTAAATTTAACACAATTGTATCTCTTGCACATCCTTGTTATAGGTTTAGTCATCATTCACTGGTGGGAATAAATCCGCCCATGTAACTTGTCCCTATAAAAAAACCCTATGTAGCACTGTGTCCTTTGACACAGAAACCCACCAGCACCTCAGAAGACAGATATTTATAGAAGACATATATTCCTATAAATTAAGATTGTTGACAGAATAATATACTGACTTCTAGAATTATCTTTATGGTTCTTCCCTTTGCCTTTTCATTTCTGTTTTTCTGGCTACTACTCAAATCTTTCCCGTGTTTAGCAGATAGTTATATAATACAATATACAATGTATTTTCTTTTACTCTGGTAATTTCTGCACTTAATTTGTATATCATTATAATAAATAATAGCATCAATAACATGCTATTATTTAAGATGATATGAATCATTCCTGACATTATTTTCTGAGTCTGTAATTACAGTAATGCATACACCTTGAAATGTATCTGGCTGCTATAATTTCATACTGAAAAAATTTATTACTTTTTTTTTAAAACATAGGCAATCTCAAGATGACATGCTAAAATTACAGCGACAAAGAGTTAATAACTTTGTGCTTGGCATTTGCCACTATCTCTGGAACAGTACATTTGCAATGACACAAGAAATACAATTAGCTCCAGAGTCACTGCTGTAAACGAGAGTATGTACTGAATCTGGAAGTCTTATATACAGTCAAGGTCTACCTTTATACATGTGTGTGTATATTCATATGTGCATGCACATAAAAAATTAATACCTTACATCTAGTAATTCTACAGAAGCAGAGAGAAGAAGGGAATAGCAGGGATCTCCACAAAGTAATGACAACCTTAGCATCCAACTGCCTTCTATGCTCTTACTCAAACTGTATTTTACCCTTTTCTAGATGGTGGCTCACTCCAAGTCCTCCCCACTCTTTTCAGTTTCATCACTTCACTTGTTTCATTCTCCTAATTTTCCTTCTCTTTTCTCAATTCTCTCCACTAGGAATCACTTTTCCTATATCCTCTGTAATATCATTTTCTCTTTAAAAAATCCAAATATTAGGAAAGAACCTAAGATGTTGTCTTCAGCCTGTCATTCAACTCTATATAACACTGTGTTCCTTAATCATCTGTCTTCATGGGCATAGGCGGTTGGAACAGGAGCTTCTCTTAATTAACTTTTGTTGTCACTACAAATCTTTGCTCTCTCCATAAAACTATTAAACAGTCAGACTGGGCAAAGTAGGATTCTTGTACTTAATAAGGTGATTTTATCTTCTTATAAAAATAATCTGCTATGCTAAATTCAGCTATAAAAGATTTGTAAATTATAAAATATACTTGGCCATTCCTAGGCCTAATACTAAAAAAGCCCCAAACCCTAAAACGAAAAGCTCTTATAAAGAAAAAACTTATAGAAGAATAACTGAAGGATGGTAACTTGAAATTTAGCTGGAAAAATGCAGAGGCTGAAGAATACACAGATTTTGAGAATGAAGGTAACATATTTGAGACAAAATAACATACGAAGGGATTTGTCCTATGGAATCCATTCCTAGTACTTTAAAGTAACACGGTCGGTATGATCTGGTATATGTTTCCACACTTTCTGACCAAATAAATTCTAAGCTCATTTTAGTGGGTTAAACCCACCTGCATGAGACTTCAGAAAGTGGAGTGTGCAGTACTGGCGGGAGGACCAAGTATCTCAAAGAAAGCTCAAACCTCTCTAGAGAGGTAATGTAGTAACATGACCCTCCAGGAATGACGGAAATACTTTTCTTATGTTTACATGGATTGAGGTTTTCTAGCAATAGGCAGATCGCTCCTGACAAGTCTACCAAATGATACGACTGATTTATCATATATAAAGTGTAAGTGTAAACCAGCAGCAAATGTAATTTCTCCAGTAAACCTGTCTTAATCTGTTTTAATGGATTACCAGTAGATGAATTTTAGTCTCATTGTTATGTATCATCATACCTGGATATTTGCCACCTTTATTCCTCCTTATGAAGCAAACAATCAGTAGAATCAAGATCAGAAGAGCAACAGCACACATAAGACCAATGAACCATCCTTGAGTAGCGATGTCTATCTGCCGACTTGCCATTGCTAGAGAATAAAAGAAGAAAAATGAGGTGTTTTGCTGCATTTAAATGCTATGCTAATTTAGATAAACAATAGCCGGTATATATTGTACATTAATCAGGGAATAACATTCACTGTGAAAATTAGTATTAATAAAAACAGTGATACTGTATTTTGTGAATATTTTCATTATTCAAAATGTTTCCAAGTACATGTGCATAGAACTTACTTTTGAGCGTATAAGAATTCTGCCAACACTTAAGCTTAGCAACTACTTTGCAAAATCTGTGCACATACTACATTGCTTTCCACAAACCTCAAAACTATTCTCAATCATTTTACATTAATTACAGAAACAAAATTGCAAATTATAATTCACACAAACATGTCGATTGCATTCTCAAAATTAATAGAAAGCTCATTAGCTAATGCACTCCTATCAGTCTGAAATGGGGAGACAGATGGGTTATTCAAGGCCCTAACATTCAATTTCAACTAAAAATCAACAATGAAGCATCCTTTAAAGCCTTATTAAGCACCACGTTTTCTACCTCATCCTACAATTTATCATGATTGCCATGATTTAGCATCAGTGAGGGCTTAACACAATGAAATTGGGAAGCCTCTCCTTGGCACTGTTTCTCTCCAAACAGTGACTCTAGCTGGAAGATAATGTAGCGAAGTACACAGGAAATACTACAGTCACTAATAAGGACAGGAATTATCTGTGTGGTCTGGGGGCTGGATCCCTCCTACTGGTCTCCAACATGGTAGGAGGATTTTCCTGGGGAGGCTCATTTTCTACTCCCCTGTTTGGAAATACACTACAGGCAACTGGCCTCAGAATTTGCTGTTGGGAGAAAGCAGGAAAGGTGAGAGGAGTTAGGGATGTGTGCTACAGACAGAAGACCATATGAAATGGAGGAAGATGGACATCCATCCAAACCTATCTTGTTCATTCTTCACCTTCTCCTCCAGGCCCAAAATCCAAGAGTTTGAAACTCTATGAAGAGTTGCCCAACAGACCTCTCTCTGTTTGGGAAATAGAGACAAAGATCACCTTTCCACATGAATAAGGAAAGGGACATGCAAAACACTTCCTATGCATAACTCATGCGGCGTTTTGGTTCAGCATTTGTTACTTTTTCTGGCTTCATGAAAAAAATTATCGGATTATTTGCAGCCAGTACGTTACCTAGAATTTTAGTAAGGATCAATAGTACTTCAGAACTCAGCTTAATAGACACTTTGCACTAGGACCAGATTATATTTGAGACCTTCAGCCTGTCTCTTTGTTAGGATGGTGTGAGTACATCAGGTCTCATGGCACAATATGTTTCATCCATATCTGCTATGGAAGGTCTGTAGACTTGCTTCCACTGAAGTGGAGGGCGCAATGCATGAATAGCTTTACATACAGAAATATGAAAGTCCCAGGGCCCAATAAAGATTTCCACCTCTCCATATAGAGAAGATAGGCTTTTAAGGGAAGGCTCATAAAAACACACCAGAGAGAATCTATTTTCAATGGAGCATTGACTGTTTTCTAGCCACAATTCCAGGTGATACAGCATAAACTCTTCTCCTTACAAAACATGTTGGATGACAACTGGGAACAGTCCTGCAGGTGTTGTCCCTTGAACAAGACCTGAGCCTAGCTTGGCAGACAGCTAGCTGACAAGAGGCTGCACTGGGCTGGCAAGCAAAGTAGCAATAAAATGTAACAATACTCAATTATAGGCCAGAATTCAAGCCCATGTCTCGAAGTTATTTACTAGTTAAGTCAGAGGCTGAGACAGCTAGCTTGGAAACATCAGCTTTCGACGGTCTCAGATTCCTAAGTGTTTTCCATGGACTATATGAAAACTCAAAGTACCTCTGATATCTGGAGACAGTACCTACCCTCCATTCCATATGGAAAACCAATGTGTATTCCACTTCAGAAGTACTAGGCTAAAATTAGCTCTTTATTTTGCTGCCTCTTTTTGGACTTACTGGGGAAAGTTATGACTTGATTTTCATTTAAATCAATTAATGTGCCTGGTTATTGTGGAATTGTGATGGAGATTTCTCAGTCTTTGTTTAAGAATATGCTTTCTGTTATTTTAGAAACAGACGCTTTCTTATATGCACAATAATTTAAAATATTTTTGCATTAAAATGTCTACATGTTACATAAATATATAGCTTATATACATATATATTTATACTTCATATAAAATAATATGTTTTATAAAAATATATTTATAAAATTATAAATATAAGCATATAATTGGCCATGTTAAAAAAGAAAATCACAAAGGCAATCTTCATCTGAATTATAAATCAAATTAATATCAAATTTTTTTCCACATTAAGGTTAAAATTTTTGAGTTTTGCACTTATGCATTCATAATAAGGCATTAAAGGTTGTGTAATACATACTGTGACAAAATGCAAAAGCACATTTAACATTCAAATGTAGTAAGAAATCGCATCAAGCAAAACAACTCATGCATAAAAATATGCAAGATAGATGGGGAAGAGTAAAGATGAAAACTTACTTATGCAGCTTCCTGTATTCTTTAACTTATTGCATATCCAGCAGGAAAGGGTTTCTAGCTCTCAGTGCATCTTTAAAAATGGCACAACATTTCCTGCTTACACTAAGCAAATTATCTGCTTCAGGCAGAAAGACATTTACTCTTGATGAGCTGCTAAGGCAGGAGTCAAAGCAATACACTGTACTAGTATGCTCAAAAAGATAAACCTGCACGCTATGAAGATGCTCTATAAGAATGCTTGTCAAATAAAAAAATGTGGCAAAAGCCTCATATATGAAATATGGCAGTTTAATTCCTAATTAAGGACATATTCCATATTTCAGTATTTTTCTCATTGTCCACTTCATTTTTTGCAGTGTTTAAAAGCTTTGATCTAGGCTGAAGACAGTGTGACACAACATTTTTCTGTAAGAAATATGCTATGTATGTAATTTAATGCTGAACACTGAACATTTCTATTATCAAGGAGCAAAATAGAGTGCTTTTAAATTCCTATATTCCTTAACTACTCAAGGACATGAGCCAAGGTGATACAGTACATACAGGATTCCTTATCTACTGGCTCAGTATTTTTTTGTGTAGAAAGATGACTTTGGGAAAGTTTCCATTCAATGTTGTTTTGAATTATACTATAGTCTTGATCCTTGCTTTACTGCTGCTTTAGGCTTTGGATGTGTATTTGCACAAAATTTTACAGATCTGCTTTTAATACCACTAGTTGTCTCTGGCATAAATAAACCGCGTTTAGCCCATACATATTTGCTTGGCACTGTTATTCAGCACCATGTTTTCAAAGTTTTCCTGCAACACGATAAACTGTGAACAGAAATGGAACAAAACAAAGCAAAAAATTATGATTTTAGAAAGTGCTCACTTTCAAACTGACATACTCATTATTTACTTTGTTGTCTGATAATTATTACATATTGTTCAAGCATATTTTCATATTTAAACTACTTTCTTAAATCATAACGTTCTGGAGTTGGTGAGGCTACTGCTGAGTAACTATACACTGACCAAAACGTTTGGAATGAGCAGAAGTGGCTAGCAAATACACAACAAATAATAACAGCTGACCAAGAACATGCTATGATGGCAATGACATATTCAGCTTAACATCAAAAAACTTCCAATAAAGACTTTCTCTGAGTTAAATAAACCAGCATCACTGATTTGCTTATGAAGAAATATGCCTGAAGTATGTACATAAGGAACTTAAACAGCCTTACTGATTCACAGGATATAGTTGTGACATCAAAATCTATATAAAACCAGTATATGACAAGAAAAGAAACATTTATAAGTAGGAATCTCTTAACACTGGTATAAATAGATTACATGAGACATCAAACCGAATCTGCACTTCTGATTATGCAAACATTTTAGCTCAGATTTTTTGTATTAAAACTGATCATATACAGATCGTTAGCTTTAAAAATATATACTTGGCTCTATTAAAGTACACATTATTTAAATACAGCCATCTAATTATATTAACTAGAAATAAAAGAAACAGGTCATCTTCAGCACACAGTACACAGATGGGGGAGTGTGAGCAGTGAGTATTTTGCCCCTAATATAAACATCAGACGAGTAGAGTGAATTGAAAAGATGAAAACATTCAAAATTTACATAATAAATGTGTTTGCATTATTTAGGAGTTTATAAAATAATTCAACATTGCTCTATAAAAGGAACATGCAAAGATGCTAGCTACAACATCTCTTAACTAGAAGCAGTTCAACGTTTCAGCGCTTGGTCTACCACAGCTCTGACTACGACACAGAATTGGTACGGTGTGCCTCACCTGGACCTGTCTCAAACACATCCTCTGAACTCCTAAAACCAGACAGGCCCTCAGCACCAACCCGGACTTTATATGCTGTTCCTGGGGTTAAACCCTTTAACACAAAGAAGCTTCGAGAACCATTTACAATTTCTTTTTTCCAATCTTCTTTGCCTACAAAAATTTTAGGAAAACAACATATTGGAATTTTAATTTTCTCTGTACTACTGAAAGTTTCTAGACAGAATACTATCAACAGTTACTTGACTAAACTATGGATTGGCTGAAAAAAATAACTGTTCTCTCAAAAAATAATAAAATTACGATTTCAAATAATATATTGCATGCAATATATTGAAGAAGACACTGCACATGAATTATGAAACTGTTTTAAACATTTGTTCCATTGTACCAGAGAAATATTGTTTTCATTTATTTTTTTGAAAGGCTTATTGTACTTGCAATTATAAAATACATTGTCCTGGTTTGAGTGAGTGAACCTATCTCTCTTATATCTTCTCTACTATAGTCTCAGCTGCTTCTTTGACTAATACCTGGAAAACACATTTATATTCCAATTTTCAGATTGGTCATCTTTAGTCATAACTTTAGAAGGATGGAATATTTGAATAGAAATATCTTGATTTTATTAGCTAACTGTGTTTTAATTATTACTGGTATTATCAAACATTAAAACCTGTTTTTATGTCAATAGAAGTACGTAAGTTGGTTGATATTTTAAGGTTTAATTTAACAAAGAATATTGTTTCGATTTGCTCTCTTATTTAATTCCCCCCCCCCCAAATGGTGTATAATTTAGGAAAACTGTTATATCTTTTTACACATGTAATCACTGCATGACAAACAACTTCATGCAACCTACATTTTTAGAAGTTCATGTTCAAAAGAATTTATAAAATAATACAAAGGAACAAAGGCTGATATTCTATCTAAGCATCAAATAGCTGCTACACATTGATGTTTATTAAAATGAAAATAATTTGATCTTCCCAATGAAATTAAAAAATAATTCTTCTAGACATTTAAGAGCTATCATTAACACTGGATCAATTTAGGACCACATTTACTATAAAAATCTTTGAAAATATATCTGAACGCTTTAACAAAATTTAATGAAAGGGCTTCTTACTGCCTGCTACACCATATTCAACATAAAAGTTCGCATGATCTGGTCCCTCATACTCCCAACTGATATTGGCATAGGTCTCAGCGGCAGCTGTTGTAACATTTCTGATCCTTGGATAAAGTGGTTGCACTGAATATACAATAGAAAAACAAAGCAGAATACGAAATTGTGACTTCATACATTTAAAAAAATTGATTTTAAGAAGTTACTATGTTAATTTAGACCATATACAGGGAAAGTATAGTACATTTGTCATTGTTTCCATTACTGGAAATTAGCGACTAAAGTAGCGTATTTGGTAATTGAATCCTAGGCAGTTACTACACTATGAAATTATAAAGTAAAATCTAAGTATTCTACTGAGCATGCCCTATATCACAAAAACTGCTATATACTTAAAAACACCTAGTTGCCAAAATTCTGGAAAACATTATTCATCTAGAAGTAAAATGCAGACAGCTGGAAAGTGAGAACATTGACAGGGTAACGGGAAATGGTAGGAGAGAACGGAGTTACGAAGGTGGTACACACCTCCCTTTATGCCACGTGTCACTGAATGGACTGCAATTGCCTCAGCTGTAAGCCCTTATAGGATTTTGTCTCTATTGCATTGATAATGATAAAAAAGGAAGACAATACCCTTATAGAATGTTGGACGGACAGTGTGCATGACTGGGGAGGTTGCAAAAAGGATTTCTGAATATCCTTCACCATCAGAGATAGTAGGAAAGAAAAAATAAAGAGTAAAAACACTTTGCATCAAAAAGTAACATTTAAATAATACAGTAAAACCTTACCTGTTAAATGAATAACACATGCACACTCTAAGTTCATGCAGGATTCAATTAGTTTTGCTTGTTAAAATATGAAACAGCTAAGTGATCCACATGTATTTGAAAACAAACTGAAGTATGTGTGTACTGAAACCTTTACTTTCGTAGAACATTTCTGAAATCAGCTTTATGGATTAACTTTATGGATTCATGGCAGCTTTAGACACTGGAACATAAGACATCAGATACTGGAAAGCCAGTATCAAAATACTCTGGTGTGAAGGACACAAATCACTGGAATGCAAGAAGCTGTTCATTTTAAGGTACTGTGTCTTACTGCTGACATTCTCGTTAGACAACAGTTCACAGATACACATAATGTCCACATCTATGAAAAGAAGTGCTTCTCTCTTCAGCATCCTGTAATTAGCCACTTCTTTGCTCATACCTTAATTCTTTGTTCTCCAATTACACTTGATACAAATGGATATATATGTCAGTATTTTTGTTTGGCTAATATTAATGAAAAATAGATTTTCATAGTTCTAAAAGTATAATAGTGCAGATACAAAGAGGATGCTCCTCAAAGGCATGAAATTAGTTTTTAATGAAAATGCCTCACTTGGTTTGCCACTGACTTTTCTATCCTGCTAAAAATATCTTTTCTGTTAGAAACAAGATCAAAAATACTTCCCAGAAGGACCATGAAATATCAGAGATAAAACCCTAGTCTCAGTAAAGACAAATGGCAGAATTTCAATGGCTTCACCTACACCAGAAAATAAAATGGGCAAAAGTCTGTTCTCAAGGCAGGAGGTGCTGCACAGATTTTATCTATGTACTTAAATTACTTTCTCCTCAAAACATGATGGCTTTGTCCATATGGCTGACTGGAAGAACTTCCAAATTAGTTTCAAACAGAAAATGTCTTACTTTGGCATAGTAAAATAAATAAATCTGTATACAAGCCCCTAGCACAGACTGAATATTATGAGTACCATGTCTAGAAAACTATAGTTTCTGAGTCTTTTTAAAAAATACTTAAATTATGCAAATTCCACCAATTCTCCTGCAAATGTATTCTCGTGACTACCAATTTTCACAATATCAGGTTTTTTTATCCCCATACTTGCATCAAATTTTTCTTCTTAACTCTATGCCAGTCATAGTCATTCAACTCATTCAACTCTTCAATCTGCATTAAACTAACTACTCCCACATTTGATGTCTTTGTAGGTAAATTGTGCCTATTTTATATATAATTTCTTTCACCAAGCAAAAATAATAAGGAATATATTTTTTAAATAATAAAGAATACATTTATTTCTTGGCTAAAACCATCTGAACAAAATCAAATAGAAAGCACTAGATTTTAAAAAAGCCATCTAGGTTGCTAAGTCAACAACAAAACCTCTATGAAATACCAAAGCCAGAGCTGTCTATGGGAAATCTAGCATGTAACCATATACACTATAGTAATGCAAGGGGATTAGATTCTGCTTCTCTGTGCCACTTGAAGGTAGCAGGAGGAAAGAATAGCATGCTCTAAATTTAGAAAGGTGCAGAGTCTGAGATTGCAGACAGGATATATAAACTTCCTTCCTCATTTGCACACAGGAACAGGTGTTTGTTACAATCAGCATCTAGGCATTTGTTCTGTGCCAAGAAAACAACTGGTTTATATTCTAAATACAACTTTGTTTTGTTTCATCAAATTGTATTTTCTCAAACCCATATTTTCCTGGATTTTGCTCTTCCACAGAAGATGTCTAAGTAGCAGCACAACTGTATGACTATATTTGTCATCAATGTTAAAGACAGACGAAACTATTTGCAATAATCTGTTTCAAACTCTTGCAAACAGATACCATGGAACTATACATAACTTCTCTCTCCTCACGCCTGAGCACTCGGGGATGAAGGAAACTGTCTCACCTTGTGTGAAAGACTCCAGATGACAGGCAGCTGCTTAACACTAAGCAAATTTGATAATCACCTTCCCTGTAAAACCTCCATCTTATCTTGTGTTTTGGATTTTCTTTTCATCTCAAATTTCCAGTTTCTGCTCTGATTAAAGAGTTGCCTGCTACATTAAAGACCTGGTATCTGGTAAATGTCTTTCTATTCATATGATTGTATATAACAATTAAGTTGGCTCTGAAAATTACCTTCATTTCCTTGGTATCTTAGTTTCTAAATCCTCTCAAGTGACTGATTTATGCTTACATTTATCAGATATACTCTTATCTGATTCTTACCAATACCTGTTTGTATAGAGTTATCCATGTGTTCTATTTGGTCAGATTTAAGTTGGTTTTTTTCCTACTGAATACAACACACCAAGAAATTTGTTCGGCAGCACACTGATTTTAAAAATCACTATTTTTGTAATTCTTCCTCTTTTTCACTACAGCTTGATCTAATTTTCCAGCAGGCCTGGAATGCTTTAGTTAAGTCTGTTAAATGTGCCTTATTTGCAACATGAATACACACATAAGAAGATAAGAGATGGCTGATGGATCCTGAGGTGATGAAAGCCTAGACTCGAAGTGGTTACAACATTTAAAGCTTGTCTCCAATCTACCCAGACTCCTGTCTTCCTAAACTGCACAACTCTAATGATAATTAACCTCTTAGTTCTTCACTATATTTCCCAGCACTGTTCACAAATACAGAATGTGTAATTGTCAGTTGGCAGAAACTCTCAGCGTGTGCAAGCGCCAGCTGGTAAAAAGGGGGAGCAGAAAGCTTTGTCTCAAGGGAGCAGGAGTTTCAGTAGCGGAGCACTGTGCTCTCTTGATCTGTAACCATGCACAGCACTGTGCAGCAGCACTGACAAAAGCATCACTCTAAAACTGATGGGAAAGGATTGTTAATAAGTTACAGTTTCTATACAGACCAACTCTTATTCAGCTGCCTCCAGTAAATTAAGCTCTTTTATTCACGCTACGATATGACACAAAATTTAGCTGGCATTTCTGAGTATGGTTTCATTCCTGCAGTGAGATATGGTATAAAAGCACTTGCCAGCTGTTGAAGAAGAGGCCTAAGCTCAAAGTAAAATTTTCCTTTCTTTTCAAACTAATTCCAGGGCTTTTTTAGTGGAGTTTTTTGTAGAGCTGTATTTAATCTTCCAGTCTTTCAGGAACACAGTTCCTCCATGTAACACAGTTACACTTGGGCTGCAGATTCAATAGAATTTAATAAGATGTGACATGAGATATGAACAGATTTTAACAACAGAATAGGTTCTCTCTCTCTCAATTTAGTTCAGCAGAGCAATGAATTAAATAATCCCCAAAGTGACTAAACTTCAGAAATTTTCATGGATTCACCTGATCTCCAGGAAAAAATGGCAGGTAAGTTACAAGCACACATTTGAAGATTGGTGTCAAATGGAAAAAAAAAACCACAAAGCAGTGTATCACAGACAATTAGTTAAAATGCATACATAAAGAGAAAAATAAATTCAAAGGAAAAAATCCCACACCTACACACAAGATGAAGAAAAAAGGTAATAGATTCTGCCAGAGCCTGTAAGACACAGAGAAGGGTTTTGGCTTTGTTTGCTTTTAAACCTACAACTTTTACAGTATGAAATTCAAGCCTTGGTGTAACAATTCACTTATAATTCACTCTTATAATAAGAGTGAATTTCAGTTTCGGCAGTGAGAGACGGGCATTAGTCACTCCTAAGATTATTTAGGCCATTGCAAGAGCATTCCCGTGGTGAAGGAATACAGAAGATGAAGAAATGGAAGAAATTATTTAACTGATAGTCATTTAACATGGAATGGATTTTGCATGACATCTACGATGCAAAAGGTATTTACAGGAATTTTTGCTTTGCAATAATCATAATTTTCTCTAGTCTAGCATGCAAAGCTATCATCATTGTTCCCAGCAGACTTAAAGGAGGACAAAGCAGTGGTTCTGCATAGCAGGCTGTACTGACAGAATCACATAGATATATCATGGAGAAGTCCACTGGGAGAGAGTGGCTGAAGGAGCAGTACAAAAATACTATCATCAACTTGAAAAGAAAAAGCAGCTTGAAGTTGTTAGCAAAAATATGGAGACATTATGTGCAATGATTCAAAGAGGGAGGAAAAACAGATGGTGGGCAAGGAAAATGATTTAAAGAACAGCATTTTGTATGGAACAAAGAAAACTGAGATGATCCTACCTTCTACAAAGAGATCAGAGATAAGAACTCAGTTGAATGATTTCTAGCCTATCGTGAAGAGCTACATATTGGAGATTCAGTCAGAAAAAAAGAGTAGTTTCAAATCCAGAGGTTAGACTACTTGTTTTTCTATCTTGCAACTAAAGTATTTCTGTCAATAATACTTGAGATGTGGAGTTCACATGAAAAGGCAGACCAGACTGAGTACCACATTGACAGAAAGCGTTAGCTTCAATTAAAGGCAACTGTGATCTCACAACCTTATTTTAGTTACAGTTCAGGACTGCCAGTTACCAGTGTCTGTGTGCATGCAGAGTACAAGTCCTTGCTTTCAAATAAAAATGTCAACTAAATCAAAAAGAAACTGAAAAGTGAAATGGCTTGTGAAATGAGACTGACACATCATGCCATGACTCCTTACACTTCAGCTTACAACAAACACAATAATGAGCCCTTGTGACTGTTTATTTTAATCAGCAACTTTCATTTCTACTACTGGTCAAATGTGTATTCTCTTCCTTCCTCTATAGACCAGTTATTTAAAACAGAAGTTTTTAAATGGGAAAGGGTAGAAAGGACTTGACTCCAGTGATCACCTGAGTCACTTTCCAGCTGCTACTATAATTATTTTACATGTAATCAGGTTTTTAGTCCCCATTTTTTCTCACCTTTGTTACCTCATGCCTGTCATTAGATCTCAATACATAAATGGCGATTATCAATGCACACTGCTTATCTAATACTGGGTATAACGCATTATGTTTTACATATATAGTTTTCAGACATATTTAGAATACAGGTTGCTAAGAAGAAAAACAATTATTTTTTCTTTGTAGTGCCATAATTTGATCAAATTTAAGTCATTCTAGCATTACAGTATTAGAAAGGAAAAAAGATAGTGCCAAGTCAAATAGGAATATCAACTATAACAGGATAGCTTAGCTTGCCCATCTAGCAGAATAATGTGTCTCATGATTTACTCGTGGGCTTGTGAGAGAATGACATGATCCCCTCTGTTAAGTTTCCCTTAGATAAGAAAAAAACCCTCAATTCTTTTAATTTGCCAAGATCCACTGCATCTCTCCTATTTGATGCAATAGCGCTGTTTGTCTGAAGAACTTATTTATTAGGATTTCCTCTTTATACTGCCCCCCATTTGAATAGAGCTTTTAAGTTCTATTCACACTACAGAAAAATAATTATTCCTTTATCTAAATCCCTTAGCCTTGACCTCGTATTTCATGTTTTAATCTAAACTGGTTATTTTACCTTATAGGAAAAATGCACAAAACTTGCTTCTCTACTGGTCTAGAATATACTGGGTATCTTAACACCAGTGCAGTCATTCTAATCAGACAAACTGAGTTGAGACAAAATGTGAAGTGCAGCAGTAAGCAGACTGTGGTTACTTTCATTGTTTTTAAAGTAATAAAAGACAATGAAGACAGGCTCATGCCTGTCTAAAAAGATGGCAAAAGCCACACGGTGTCAAGAGACAGGGAATGTATTTCAGAACTACAACTAAAAAATATTGAGACACTCTAAGATCCTTAGATTTAGCATAGCAATATTTCCCTCTACACTGTAATATATAATTTTACTCTGAGAAGTGAAATATGTCCCGAGTTGCACGGCTTTCCCATGTTTAGATGATTTGAATTCCTCCAGGACCTTGTGTCTAATGTTTCTGACTGGCCAAGTTGCAGGTCTTTAGTAGCAGCTAGCCAGCAGAAAACACCAAGTACAGAAATTTCAGTGCAATTTACGCTGGCTAAATCTGAGACTTATTGTCTTTTTAATTTCCAAGATGAATGTGCTCAAATGAAAGAAAAAGGATAATTACATTTTTTTCTGGCAAGTTCTGCCCTTCAAAATGAAAAACGGATGTTTCTGATAGATCTCGAAAAAGTTGAGAATATCTGAATTTCACTTTCTCTCTGGTTTGGCTTTGGGTCCACATCAGTAAGAGCTGTATACACTTATAGACCCTCCTGCACTTAATGGAGGAGTAAAAATTCACTGCTGGGTACAGCTTCTTCTTGAGTGGGCTGAGTATTTCTTTCAAATCCACCCACTCATGAGACCAAATAATTTGGCACTTGATCTCAATAATACGATCTTCCTTTTCCTTCCTCATAGTCCCTGATCAGTAGTGAAACAGATAATCACGTTAATGTAAGTAACCACTGAGAACATTCATCTCAGACCTGCAGCAACTCAGATGTCCTAACAGATGTCATGGCTTTAGTTCCATCCTGTTTGCAGTTCCAAAATTTTCTTTGCAATTGTAAGAGCTAGATGCTACGGGAATATGTGAAAACTTTGAAACCATAAACGGCATGGAACCAAACGGAGACATCTGCTTAGTTTTCAGAGAATCTGAGATGACAGCTCTGAAATGTGAGCTGCTCCAGCTGATCTTACAAATAAGATGCTTTCTGCTAGCCACAAACTGTGATACAGCTATAATTAGACCTCAGTTTCACACAGAGAATCCAGTTTTCCTTGCATGAGTGTTTAGAGTCAGCTATAAATAATAAGAACTTAATTTACATTTCTGCTGTTAATGTCCAGGACTACAAGCCAGTTTGATTCTTCCAATCTGTGCTGACTTCTCAGCTAAAACTAGACTAAAAAACAGTAAGAAAGACTTGTCATTAAAATGAATCCACAACTCCATACCAGAAATGCATCTGATATTAGAATACACTTATATATACATATATATAGTCTGATTTATACCAGATTGAGTGAATGAAGTCCTTTTTTATGGCTATTATAATTAAAAACACCTGATCATCAAGTGAAAAGAAAATATATGTAGAACAATTTATGCTGTCTCTTCCAAGTTTGTAAAAAATGTTGGATATTTCATGTACAGATTTTGACTTGGGATGTTTATGATCTTAGAATCTGAAGCACATATGTTTGTTAGTGTTAATGACACCTCTGTGATAAAATGACACATTCATATAGAGACACCTTTCTGACTTATAGCTACCCAACAGTCCTCAGGACAATCTTTGCTTCTGACAGTGAAGGTATAAGAACTGTGTGCAAAAATGTGACGAACACCTTGTTTGGCAGAAGAACTGCATCATAAAGAACTAATTACGACTGAATTCATGAATAAGGATGACAATAGGTTCCACTCGCTGAAGTATCCTCAAGTACTTACTCACAAAATCTGTGAACCTAAGACATTTGCCCATATATTCAATCTGATACTTGAACTGAGAAATATACAGAGGGTATTGTCAGTCACCTGTCTCCTATGCACAGTTGGCTTGCAAATGAAATAAATGTGATCAAATGGGTAGCATTAATCAGCAGTGAGAATAAGAACGTACCTACTTTTTTAAAACAAAAAACGCACATGGCACAGGCAGTAAAAAAAAATCTCCCAAAGTGCTGTTTTTTCTACTCCAGCTAATCAGTGCTAGTGCACCTGAATCCTGAATATTTATGACAGTGACATACATCTGTTAAATGTTCAGAAATAATTAGACTTTGCGGAAGATAAGCTAATGAATTCCCCTGGAACTCTACGGCAAAATAAACAGATGAAAGGTATTAATAAGCATTCTGGATTCCTTTTTTAAAAAAAAAAAAACAAAACAACAAAACAACAAAACCCACAAATGTTTTCTTCCAGCACTGCTTAATACTTTGTATAGCAACGTGTAGTTCAAGATTTTCTGTCCTTACCACTGCAACTTCCCCATTTGTAACACTGCAAAATCCACACATTAATAAATCATGCAGTTTCATTTTACCTTTGCCTGCACCTACAGCAGGACGGAGAATACCAGCTTTAATGGAGGAAAACAAGAATAGGAACACTATATAATTAGATACAACACCAAAAGGAACATACATATATAATCTCATTATAAACCAGAAAAGCATGCAGACTAGGTAAAAAATATTAATTCAAATAAATTAGAAACAATCCATTTATGCTGAACACTGACAGACTATCACAAGACAAAAATTAATATACATGCATTTACAAAATTTTATTGCTCATGCTTGTTAAGATTCACGATTTAAAATAAATGTAGTTCATATGCAACCTTAATACATTATTAGAGAAAATGCATTGCATACCAACTCATCTATGGCAATTCCATTAAACTATAATTTTACTAAGCATAAAAATACGTGAAAAGATGGTATCAAACTAGAATTTTAATATTAAGATGTGCAAAATCATAACACTTCCCTCCCAAATTTCCCCTTTGCTTTAAATTACTCTTATTATATTAAACTTTCATATTTAAATAAATAACATCTTCAACAAAAGTGTGGCCAAAATCAGAGATCTAGAATGGTTATAAATGTAAGAATCACTAGTGACAGGACTGAACAATATACTTGAAGAGTTTTAAATATTACACAATGTTACCAGTTACTTGGGGACATAGATGACAAATTTGTTCTGCAGATTTTTTGAAGTTATAGGTTTTGCCAGTTCTGTGAAAAAAGTTTAGACCTCACAGAAGCTGTTGCATCCTTCAGAAGAGAAATAATTTCCTCTAGCCATAACGCTGCACCATTTCAGTATTGTTCTCTGTGACCAGAGCAGGTCAATGAAGCAGAATAGGTGAATGGAAGAACACCACTTAAAATGTAAAGTCATGTGAAACTCTGAAGCCCAGAAAAGCCAAAGTCTTAGAACTTGTAAGTTTATATCAAAAGGAGGGGCTTTACACCTCTTTTGGGGCTTCCACTACAGTAGAAAACCTTTGCACATCTTTTCTTAAAAACTATTTAAAATCTTTTGTTAGTGTATAATACAGTTAAGAAAGCTCTAAGAAAAAATTTACTAGGGGCTATTTCCTTAATGGAATGAAGTAGTAGCAATATTTTTAATAATATCTGTAGTGTTTTTAAACTCAATCGCTTTTCTTTATACATACCCATCTTACCTTCATCCATAATTGTTACTGCTTCCTCAGTTATCTGACTTCCTGATCCAACTGAAGTTTGTGCATTAAAGTAAAACTTGTACCGTGTGCTGTAATTTAAATTTTTTAATATCAAGCTGCTCTCGTTGGCAGGAATTCTTATCTCTACTAAGGGACCCAATTCATGTGTGTTGTTAACTGTTGTTAGGAGAAGAAAAAAAAAAGTTAGGAAAATTGCCTACATTATCATTGTATTAAAACAGGCTATTTTTGTTTGTATTTATTAATTTTGCTTGTCTGCTGCATTGTTCATTTCAGGTTATATGAATGATAATCTACAGTTTCAAAAGAAAGTCACCTTTGTGTAAAAAGGATCTATGTGAAGGACTGAAATTCAACAGGGAAATAGGAAATACCTACAAGTTTTTTAAGTTCAAGTTCCATTCTTGTAAATATCTGAATCCAAGGCAACTGAGTCCACATCAGATCATCTGATCTTACACTCATTTGAAACATTGATTATTAAAAAATTCTGAAACTCTAAACTAGCTGCCTCATAGTAAAATCAGTATGCGTAAGAAAAAAGTACTGAAGTGACTTGTATCTAATGGCAAGGAACTGTGGAAGTTGGTAAATTGAAGAAAATAAACTTCCTTAATCTGTTCCATGCACACAAACCTCTTAAATTTCCAGCGTCACTGCTGACAAATTTCTGGGCAAGTAAGCAGTGGCATGGGGGTCCTAAGGAAGTGATTTATAGCTCCAATATGTGTAAATGGGACATTCATGATCTTTTCATTATAAAATTAAAATACCATGAAAATTGAAGAAGCAGACAACAATATAATTGAATGTATTTTGATCTACTTCTGATGATATTTTCTCTGCAGTTAGAATATAGGATTTGTAAGTGGTAGTATCTTGCTTCTAACTTGGCTGTCATATGTAGGACTTCACCTCCATTCTTCTGTGAATCATGGTTTGAAGAAATAAAAGTAATGGAAAAATGCTAACTTTGTACTTGAGCAAGTGAAGTTTTCCAAATAGAGACATCTATGCTGCCAAAATACAGTATTTTTTTCAAACTTGACATCTACAGTGTAATCATATCTTTTTTATGTTATAAATTGAACATAATTTTTTCTTAATAAACTGATTGCTATTTGGTAGACATACTTTCAAAGTTAGAGTTATATATTCATAATTAACTTACTTGGCTGAAACTTCAGTATATATGATGTCAAAACACCATTTGGATGGGTAGGTGAACCCCACTCCAGAGTCAGAGAGTCCAATGTTGGGTTAGTAATCTTCAAAAAGGAGGGTGAGCTAGGAACTTTTAAGAATATACAGTAAATACAAAGTAGATTTACTTAAAACAGCTCATGAATTATTAATTCTTAAGAATATTACAGTATTGAGCCAGATTATTATTTTATGATGTCCAAGATATGAATTCAGCAATTATGCTCTGTGCTGGTTTTGGCTGGGATAGAGTTAATTTTCTCCACAGTAGCTAGGGTGGGGCTGTGTTTTGGATTTGTGCTGAAAATGGTGTTGATAACACAGGGATGTTTTAGTTACTGCTGAGCAGCGCTTGGACAGAGCCAAGGCCTTTTCTGCCTCTCACCCCACCTCACCAGTGAGTAGGCTGGGGGTGCACAAGGAGTTGGGAGGGGACACAGCCGGGACAGCTGACCCCAACTGACCAAAGGGACATTCCATACCGTGTGGCGTCATGCTCAGCATGTAAAGCTGGGGGAAGAAGGAGGGGGGGAAATTCGGAGCGATAGTATTTGTCTTTCCAAGTAACCGTTATGTGTGCTGGAGCCCTGCTTTCCTGGAGATGGCTGAACACCTGCCTGCCGATGGGAAGTGCCGAATGAATTCTTTGTTTTGCTTTGCTTGCACGTATGGCTTTTGCTTTCCCTATTAAACTGTCTTTATCTCAATCCATGAGTTTTCTGACTCTTACCCTCCCGATTCTCACCCCCATCCCACCAGGGGGGAGTGAGCAAGTGGCTGTGTGGTGCTTAGTTGCCAGCTGGGGTTAAACCACAACACATTCTTAGTGTTCTATTTCTGAATATACCACATTTAAGTTTATTCTCTAGCTTTCTCCTTTCATACCTCCTTCAGGGGTCTTAAATACTTTGTCTGGGCTTGCTGGTCCTTCTCCTTTACCATTAACAACTCTAACATTCAGCTTGTAAGAACTATAGGGCTCCAGCCCTGGCAACATTCCAAAAGTCTTGTTTCCCCTGAAAGTCAAGATCTTTTTCTCTACATGTCGCCTACTCCTTCTGGATAGACTCTGCACTTTCCAGTAGTAAACCTAAAGACAAAAAAAAAAATCGACAGTGAGTGTTTAAGTGTTCTGATTTTACAAATGCTAAGCTTTTCCATGAGTATCCATGAATTCTAGGTAGGAATAACTTCAATTTTAATAAGACCAGGTGTGACACAGTGTAGAGCTTTCTTGCTCCAGAAGCAGACCTTGTCCAGAAACAGTCATGTCTACACAACTGTGTGAAGACTATCACCTGCCAGTTCTGCTAATGCTCAAATCCAGTTTGACACAAGTTCTGGCTTGGGACTGCATTAGTATGTGATGGTTCTCATGTTTCAAGTCCATCGGAGAGGCAGGACTCATTCATCCCATCCATTCTTTCAGTAAGATGTCTACACAGCTTCCAAAGCAGACTTGCACTTTGCCACCTTATATGTCACACACCTGACTATCCTCCTCCCTGTGATGTGGAAGCCAAGTAGATATTTTGAAATGGGAAAGAAACCAAAAGATTTGTCTGGACTTGAAAAACACACAAGTTCTGAAAGAACTCTGAATGGAATGATCCCCACTTAGGGACAGGAAGACTATTCTTCCATTCATGTGACCATTAGATCAGACCACAAAGCTGATTCTGGTGTCCATTTTGCTGATTGAGTTTTTAAGAAACTACAGGTGAGCCTCTGAGGTAATTACCTTGACTGCACTCTCCTTACTACACAGTCTACCATGCTATCTGGAAAGACATTAACAGCTGCCCCTACAAAGACTTGTGTTACTCCTAGGATTGTCACCTTCAAATACATCATTGTTCATTTTTCACAGCATAACCTTCATGCATGATCACACACTAAAACTAACAAAGCAATGTAAATGGGTAAAATTCTGGTTCCATTTAGGCCAACTGCAAAACATCTCTTTAATTAAGGAAGCTGGGATTTCACAAGAATTCAAAAAAAAAAGAACTGTTAAGATTTACAAAGCCCAACTAGATAGCTTGTAAAGCAATGTTACACTAACACCAGCTTTCTATTGCTAACAACATAGCATTTCACTCTAATCACTGTTAAATGCCTGTGTTTTACATGGCTTGAGTTAATATTTTTCAACACCGCCAGCTATCATCCTGTAGCTCTCATTCTACCAACTAGTGTAGAAAGCCATTTATAAGTTAACAAAAGCTTGAACTGTCGGTACTATTAGTATTGAAACTTATAAGGTATAGTTTGTGATTTTTAAGAATTGTTAGCTAGTAACATTTCAAAAAGCACATTATTATAGGTGGGTCATCACTTGTCACTAGCCAGACTGAAATTAAAAGAGAGCTTTAATAAGTTGGGTTTGATAAGCAGCGATTTGGAAGCGGAATATGACAGTAAAAGAGACTGCATCACATTTTTCACATACAGTATTGAATAACCACTGAATTCATAAGAATAACACGAAAAAATGGCAGCAGTAACAGTGAAAAGAATTATTTTTAAAATTTCTTCTTAGGTTTGAAATGCTTTATAGTACCACAGTATATTGAGTAATAGCTAGATTAATACAAGAGCAAAATATGAGTGATGTGCTATAGACTGCTGCTAGTTGGGTGTCTTCCTGCTTTGTTCATATATTTGTCTTCATGATGTGACTCTTCAGAGAAATACCCCTCTCTTTATTAAGAATGCGTCCCTAATGCAACACTGCATATTGGCCTACTGTCTGAAATAATTTTATTTATTAGGAAAGCCTGAGTTTGCTGGAAGGATTTTGCTGATGTGTTTAAAAAGAGATGGTTATGTGTTTTGTAAGCTATGTCAATAACTTAGACACTTAAAGCATACTCTGCATCCATGAAAAGTTTTCAGCTTCTATTCAGAGAAAGCTTTGTAACAATAACTATCCACTAGGTCTTAGGACTTGTCATGCCTTGTCTAGTTTTTAACCTATTTTAGTTTGATTTAGCTGTATCTGCAAAAATTACTTAAGAAACTTTTGCTGCATCTGTAACTTACTCAAGGATATACCATTGTGAGAGATGACTTGTAAAAACAGTCCTGAAAGAAACAGTCCTGCGAAAAACAAGGACTGAGAAAAACAGCCTGAGAAAGAGATAAAGGATAGCAGGGGGAGTGGAGGCCCTCCAAGCTAAGGAATGTCTCAAACACTCACAAGTAATGAAACTATAGTCATGAGGTGGATAGTGTGGAGGTCGAAGCTGATCAGGCTGCCTGAACAGCACAGGATGCAGCTGGAGGAGGGAGCCCTGTAGAGACACGACGACTCTGCTCTGGTGCACCTGGCCAAATTTCAAGGGCCATCCGTCCGGTGAATAACCTTTGCTTCATTATCCACAAAATGCATATTAAAGTTGACACCCCTGAATATGCTAACGAAGACTAACAAGATCGTGCTAATTACATCATCCCATGGAACACCTTACCCTTCCCCCTACATGGAATATGTAGGTATGTGGGTTGACCTAGGGGATGGACCCAAGGAAATGTGTATAAATCGAGGTGGGGGAAGGGGTGGGGTGGGGGTGGTGGTCCAGAGAGTGAAGTGAAGATGACAGATGCCTCATTGAACCCTTGCTGGTGGGATCGATGCAGGAACCCAACTCAGTGATCTCTGTTTCTCTGTTCTCTTCATCTCCCTCCTTTCCTTTTTCCCCTTTTCGTT